>NC_060139.1:663554614-663857645 GCF_021461385.2 Schistocerca piceifrons
CACCAAAGTATTCCTTACAGAGCACGAAACATGCCATGCGGAATTGTTGCTACCACCAGAAAGTTCACATGTTCATAACTCTCAAACTATTTAATTTAGAAACACCAAACTTTCATTAAAATGTTCGTAACTCCTGTCGCTTCATTCACAAGGTATTCTAACAGCAATTAACTCACCATTTCTTAATTTTTCAGAGTACTTTTACGGAGCTATCTGACATGGTGTTATCCGTAGGTGGTGGTGGTGGTTAGTGCGTAACGTCCCGTCGACAACGAGGTCATTAGAGACGGAGCGCAAGCTCGGGTTAGGGAAGGATTGGGAAGGAAATCGGCCGTGCCCTTTCAAAGGAATCATCCCGGCATTTGCCTGAAACGATTTAGGGAAATCACGGAAAACCTAAATCAGGATGGCCGGAGACGGGATTGAACCGTCGTCCTCCCGAATACGAGTCCAGTGTGCTAACCACTGCGCCACCTCGCTCGGTGTTATCCGTAGGCCAGTTAGCAAGCAACTATCTCGAATTATTCTACTCACTGCCCACACCACTAGATTCGCACGGGAACAGCTTAATGCTGATTGGCTGTTGAGCTAAACGACCAATCAGAATGTTCCTTGCAGAACATTCTCGCTGCAAAAATTGCTTATCCAATCAATAATCTGATAGTAATTAACGCCATTAAAACTTCAATTTCTAGTATATTGTTTAATCAAAATAAGCGAAGTACGAATTATTCCCCAAATTGCTAAATAAACTTATTCCGTCTCTAACTTTCATTCTGGTTGCTTTTATACAAAAGCAAGCTCACACCGTCATACATCATCTGAATCATGGTTGCATCGTAACTTTTCCACGGTCTATTTGTACAATATTTTATGAAAAATGACGTATTAACTTTTAACGTATGTCCCACATGCACTCTCTCAATCATTCTCACACTCTCACATCACAAAACACAATCAAATAATAACATATTTGAACGATTTTTTATTACGTAAAGCACAGTGACTAACGTGTTAAAAAAAGAAAATCCTAAGTAATTGATTTTTATGCACTGGTAACTTTGTAATGGCTTCAAATGATAATGCAAGTCAATCTGTATTTGTTCCTATCAAGGTTTTAAAAAAACAAGCATTGGTTTTAGGACTTTTAGGTAACTTTCATTATCTCCGGCACTATAATACACTCCTGGAAATTGAAATAAGAACACCGTGAATTCATTGTCCCAGGAAGGGGAAACTTTATTGACACATTCCTGGGGTCAGATACATCACATGATCACACTGACAGAACCACAGGCACATAGACACAGGCAACAGAGCATGCACAATGTCGGCACTAGTACAGTGTATATCCACCTTTCGCAGCAATGCAGGCTGCTATTCTCCCATGGAGACGATCGTAGAGATGCTGGATGTAGTCCTGTGGAACGGCTTGCCATGCCATTTCCACCTGGCGCCTCAGTTGGACCAGCGTTCGTGCTGGACGTGCAGACCGCGTGAGACGACGCTTCATCCAGTCCCAAACATGCTCAATGGGGGACAGATCCGGAGATCTTGCTGGCCAGGGTAGTTGACTTACACCTTCTAGAGCACGTTGGGTGGCACGGGATACATGCGGACGTGCATTGTCCTGTTGGAACAGCAAGTTCCCTTGCCGGTCTAGGAATGGTAGAACGATGGGTTCGATGACGGTTTGGATGTACCGTGCACTATTCAGTGTCCCCTCGACGATCACCAGTGGTGTACGGCCAGTGTAGGAGATCGCTCCCCACACCATGATGCCGGGTGTTGGCCCTGTGTGCCTCGGTCGTATGCAGTCCTGATTGTGGCGCTCACCTGCACGGCGCCAAACACGCATACGACCATCATTGGCACCAAGGCAGAAGCGACTCTCATCGCTGAAGACGACACGTCTCCATTCGTCCCTCCATTCACGCCTGTCGCGACACCACTGGAGGCGGGCTGCACGATGTTGGGGCGTGAGCGGTAGACGGCCTAACGGTGTGCGGGACCGTAGCCCAGCTTCATGGAGACGGTTGCGAATGGTCCTCGCCGATACTCCAGGAGCAACAGTGTCCCTAATTTGCTGGGAAGTGGCGGTGCGGTCCCCTACGGCACTGCGTAGGATCCTACGGTCTTGGCGTGCATCCGTGCGTCGCTGCGGTCCGGTCCCAGGTCGACGGGCACGTGCACCTTCCGCCGACCACTGGCGACAACATCGATGTACTGTGGAGACCTCACGCCCCACGTGTTGAGCAATTCGGCGGTACGTCCACCCGGCCTCCCGCATGCCCACTATACGCCCTCGCTCAAAGTCCGTCAACTGCACATACGGTTCACGTCCACGCTGTCGCGGCATGCTACCAGTGTTAAAGACTGCGATGGAGCTCCGTATGCCACGGCAAACTGGCTGACACTGACGGCGGCGGTGCACAAATGCTGCGCAGCTAGCGCCATTCGACGGCCAACACCGCGGTTCCTGGTGTGTCCGCTGTGCCGTGCGTGTGATCATTGCTTGTACAGCCCTCTCGCAGTGTCCGGAGCAAGTATGGTGGGTCTGACACACCGGTGTCAATGTGTTCTTTTTTCCATTTCCAGGAGTGTATATAAACATCTGAAATTTTGAGAGCATCATTCCATTAATAACAAAAGGCTGTGTACCAAATTTGAAAAAAGTCGGATAATAACCAATATGGATTATTTAGATTCGTAGAGGGGTATGAATCTTCGTATTGACTGACTGTTATGCTATGCAGTTCTCTCGGCAGGCAGAGTCAGCTACCCTATGAGTAAAGCGCCACAATACCAAACGGCTACGTGCCTTGCTGCAACTAATGTCATCTCGTAGTAACTTGCTACCTTACAGCGTGATTACAAATTTGTGTTATATATGAGATGGTTGTATAATTTTTAGGTCAATGACAAATAACAAGTCATCTCTAAAGGAAAGATTAAAATGAAATTATTCCGAATACATTCAGCATGCTAACCTTGCGGTACTGTGCCTATTGCAGTACGAGGTATCTCTGATTTATGGGCAGTGGACACGGTAGTGTGGGTGGGACCCATCGATACAGCTCATAATGGATGTCATCGAATCTATCAGGACTGATTAACAAAGATTGAGACAGATCTATTTCACTATTTTTGCTACTCCATTTCAATGTTTACATTTATTTTCAAAGTACGCGCCTCCTACTTGAATGCGCTTTTTATAGCGTCGCTGCCAGTCCTCGAACACATGGTGCAAACCGTTCCTGGTCAGGTCCTTGAAAAACCATATTTCTCTTGAGCACTGCTTCAGATTTCTCAAACGGAATGCCCCGATGTTTTGCCTTTAGTGTTGAGGAAAAAAAAAGTTATAGGGTGCAAGACCGGGGCTAAAAGGCTGATGCGTTACACAGGTAATGTTGAATTGAACCACAAACTTCATGATTTGCTATGAGACGTGAGGTTGTTTTTATCGTCATGATGAAGTCGCCACCCAGTCCGAGAAAGTTCTGGTCGTTTCCGTGTAATGTGCTTCCTCAGTTTAGCCAATACTACTGAGTAGTATGCAGCTGTAACATTAGTGTGTGATGGGAACTGCATTTCATGGCTCTCAAACAATGTGATTACCATCACTTTACTGCAGATGGAACACATTTCACCATTTTTAGTGTTGGAGAATATGGCGATTTCCATTATCATAAAGATGGAGCCTTGATCTATCGCTGATGACAATCCGTTTCAGAAACTCATCCCGTCCATCAGCAATGAGTCGCTGCACCTCACGGCTTTGCTCCATTCGCACAGCCCCTTGTTCTGAAGTCAACAGAAGTGGCACCCAACGGCCACAAACAGGGTCATATGGAGATGATCATGGACAGTCATAAAGACACTGCCATACGAAAGTCTTTGCCCTTCATTGAGGTTACGAAATGTTATACCCTGAACCTCAAGGACAATCATAGCAGCTACGTTGATGTTTACTTCAGTCACAGCAGCAGTGAAAACACCAGACCCACCTTGCTTAACACAGACAAATCGGCCTTTGAAGACCCACCTAAACACTGTTGCGCGAGGTAGCGTGTCTTCACTGTCCGCATGCTACAGCTTTTCATAAGTTTAAGTGGCTGTATGGTTTAAACCAACAAAAAATTTTATTGCGCCGTACTGCTCGTACTGCGTCACCTCTATTGCTTGGTATGCGAAATGGAAAAAGCGACTACAAGACAGAGCGTTATCAACGACCGCTGATACGAGGGTGATGCCGCCTATGGTCATTTTACATAAAAAATCGCCCTTTTGAGACTTTGAGACATTCATGGTATTGGTAGGAAGCTATCACGACAGCTGCAGGAAAAATTCAGTCACTGTCCTTGTTGATCAGCCCTAGCACGATGTATCTCGAACCCACAACAGTGTTCGGAACGTTAGAGTAATGCTGTGTATTCCAGTACCATCTTGTCACTGTATACGACCTCCTTTATCCACAGGTTTGCACATGCAAATAATCGTCGAAGTAGCATCCTTTGAACGAGTCAGAATATCTTGGCTTGGCAAATTCATTATTATCTGATTATTATCCGTCATTCTACATCACTCCCAAATAGTCAACGCGTTCTTTTGCCTATGCAGTCAAAGGAACAGAGTTGATTCAGCTCTATACGAGGACAAATTAGAACCAAGGGGTACAAGAAAGCTGAGTTTGCTTCCAAATAAAACATTTATACAAACATTACGGAAAAATGCACAGCTGCTGTAAGGTATGGCTTCGCTCTTGAGCGAGAAGCTAAAGTGTCGATCGATGGCAGAGTGGCTGGCATTTACAGAGAATAAATTGCAGCTGGTGAAGGTTATGGTGCTCTCCTTGTTCTCACCTGGCAAGATGGACACTGATCTTCCTCGGTGTAGGGTATTCTATTTTGACCTAAGGCTTCATAACGTGGAGTGGGGATCCAAAGTAAACGTTAACATGTGTGTCAGTGTGTTTTATGTGTGCGATGTACGTAGGTAGGTAGAGAGAGAGAGAGAGAGAGAGAGAGAGAGAGAGAGAGAGAGAGATTTATGGAGTATTAGAAGGACAACATATTTGAATAGAGTGCAGACTGAAATGTTTGTTTCGCTTCACGTCTAGAATATCCTGCAGAAATCTCTTGAAGCCTGATGTTTTGATATGTTTTGTAATGCTTACATTATTGAAAGCCTTTCGTCGATACAACACTCATTTTTTTACAATATTACATAGATTTCAAGGGTTTAGCGTTAGTCAAAAGGGGGTGAGATACCATGCATGTATTCAATTTTTTTTATCACACATCTATATAGTTTGATATTACCCGTCAAGAATTCGTCTGCTGTGCGAACCTCTTTATCTCATTCATCTCAGAGCAGCACTTACAACCTTAACTCCACCCGAACAGGTCCTGAAGGCCCAACGGTACCGACCAGCCGCCGTGTCATCCTCAGCCCACAGGCGTCACTGGATGCGGATATCTAGGGACATGTGGTTAGCACACCGCTCTCCCGGCTGTATGTCAGTTTATGAGACCGGAGCCGCTACTTCTCAGTCAAGCAGCTCCTCAGTTTGCCTCATCAGGGCTGAGTGCACCACGCTTGCCAACAGCGCTCGGCAGACCGAATGGTGAGCCATCCAGCCCGACAGCGATTAACTTCGGTGATCTGACGAGAACTAATGTCACCACAACGGCAAGGCCGGTGGCCACTTACAACCTACATCCTAAATTATTTGCTAGATGTATTCCAATATCTGTCTTTCTCTACAGTTTTTACTCTCTATATGAGTACCATGAAAGTTATTCCCTGGTGTCTTAACGGACGACCTATCACACTGTCCCTTCTTCTCAGTGTTTTCCATATATTCTTTCCCTCTCTGGTTCTGCGCAGAACCTTCTCATTACTTACTATACCAGTCCACCTAATTTTCAACATTCGTCTGCAGCAGGACATCTTATATGCATCTATTCTCTTCTGTTCAGGTTTTCCCACAGTCGACGTTCCACAACTACAGTTTGCTGTGCTGCAAATGTACATTCTCAGAAACGTTTCCCTAAAATTAAGGCGTATGTTTGTAATAGTAGACTTCTCTTGGCCAGGAATGCCTTCTGTTGCTAATAGTCGTCTATTTTTGATGTCTGCCTTGCCGTCCGTCATAGCTTATTTTGCTGCCTAGGCGGCAGAATTCTTTAATTTCATCTGCTTCGTGACGATCAATCCTGATGTTAAGTTTCTCGCTGTTCTCGTTTCTGCTAATTTTCATTACTTTCGTCTTTCTTCGATTTATGCTTTGACCGCATTCTATATTCGTAAGATTCTTCAAAACATTCGGCAGATCCTGGAATTCTTCTTCACTTTCTCTGGGGATAGCAATGTCATCAGCGAATGTTGTTATCGATATCCTTTCATCTTGATTTTTAATTCCACTCTTGAACCTTTCTTTTATTTCCATCATTGGTTCTTCGATGTATAGATTGAACAGTAGGGGCGAAAAAACTTCATCCCTGTCTTACTCTTTTTAATCCAAGCACTTTGTTCTTGGTTTTCCATTCTTACTATGACCTCTTGGCTCAATTTGTGGGCCAATTTTCTGGAATATTTTGATAAAACGCTCCTAAACAATCTGGACGAAGATGATATGGTGAATGGTACAGCAGCCTATGCTGACGACTTCCTTTTAGTAATAACTGCAAACTCGAGAGTGCAGCTCGAAACAAGGCTGCACAACTCCTTATAAAAATAAGTGAAGGGCGCAGCCATAACAAGCTCACAATTGCGGTAAACAAGGCAGTATATTTACTGATGAAACGGGCCTTGCAGAGAAAACCCGACATTACGCTGAGAAAAATAACAAGATACCTAGGGATACACCTCGACGAACGATTGACATTCAACTAGCACATAAGACTTATAATCGAAAAAGAGACAATACTAATGCTCGAACTCGCTACGCTAAACTCAGCTCACTACAGACTCCATTACAGACAAAGCGTATGTATCATACAGTCGTATTTGAATCTACAATGTGTTTTGCGGCACATTGACTGTCACTCACGGCCCAAAAAACCATTGTGAACCGTGGACAAAGAGGTGTATTGCTGAGAATGTCAGGGGCATTTGGCACCACGTCCGTTGATCTCGCAACATACGCTATTGACATAACCATTAGACACAGAGCTGCAGCATACTGGCTCAAAAGGAAAAGATTGTATAAGGCGTATGAGGTAACAGGGGAACATATTACAGAGAAATGCCAATTAAACCTTTGGAAGGTACATGGCAAAAAGAATGGGAAACATCTGACAAGGGACGCCGGGTTTTCTCCTTCTTCCCAAACATCCGGAAATGGCTGAGGCTCAGACAAAATGGCTCTGAGCACTATGGGACTTAACATCTGTGGTCATCAGTCCTCTAGAATTTAGAACTACTTAAACTTAACTAACCTAAGGACATCACACACATCCATGCCCGAGGCAGGTTTCGAACCTGCGACCGTAGCAGTCGCGCGGTTCCGGACTGCGCGCCTAGAACCGCTAAGGCTCAGACAAGTTGGCCCAAGTCGTGGTATGGAACATTTCCTGACGGACCATGACCCTTACCCTACACTACTGGATTGCTTTGGCCTTAGCCAAAGTGATAGGAGTGAATCTGAACATCATGGATCCCCGAACACATACACTAAAATGTGGCACACTCAGACACGTAAGGTTGACGTCATAAATCGAAGACATACGGCAAACTTTAAGAAATCCATATAACTGGAGCATGCTTCACCGCAACATTGATAAAATATCAAGAGCGCTGTACAAGACTTACAAGCAGCAACAACCATACACAAGACCACGATCTGAAACATGCCCTACACCACAACATGATGCATGGAACAACAGAGATTCAAACACAGTTATGGAAACAGATTAACGCATAGACACAGATGATGACATGTACACTCCAAAATCACCAGCTACATACACGGCATAATAGCAGATCACACGACTGCAACTATACGACAAGCAATACATACATGGAATTTAGAAATAAGTTAATAATGGAAATAAAAGAACGAAATACCCTTTTTGTACAACTTCTTTTGATCACTGCTTTCAAACATGAAATTGTGTAATTTGTGAAACGTATGAGATGCAGACTGTAAAACATGTGAACTTTATAAGATTGTGCATAAACATACATGTGCAGCACAATAAGATACAAATACATAAGACAAGCGTACAACATAGGTAAGAAGCGCTCTTCAGGGAGATGTTCGAAGTCACCTTCCGAGTCTCCTCTCCCGGTTACGGCGCGGTTAAGTGGAGGATGCAATGTAGTAACAAACAGAACTGTCATACCTTATACACAAAACAAGTAAGTTATATCACAACATACATACATATGGTAGTAGCTATAGTAGAACAGAATATGCTAATTCAGGTGAGACAGGTCTCGAAGTGTTTACCGAAGCCTTCCCACTTGAAATAGTTAGGTAAAGGGATTTGTTTTGCTATCTAAGTCTTTCCTTTCGTATGTTATTTCCTTCTTCAGAATGTAGTATATTTATGATTATTTTTCCTCCCTTTGAAAAACCGTACTTTGCGTTACTCGTGTTATTTTCGTTTTTTTAATTAATAATCTATTTATATAAAAATAGTACTAAAATCTGAAAATTTTCTAATTTGTAGTTGCAAACGACTATCTGTAGCTACCAAGGTGGTGGATCACTCCGTAGTGTTAACAAATAAGTACGCATCGAAAGCTTTTTCCAGGTCGACAAATCCTACGAACGTTTCTTTATCTTCCTTTAGTCTTATTTCCATTATGAACCACAACGACAGAACTTCCTCTCTGGTATCTTTACCTTTCCTGAGGCAAAAATGATCGTCATCTAACACATCTTCAATTTTTTTTCCACTTTTCTGTATATTACTCTCGTCAGCAGCTAGGAAGCATGTGCTGTTGAGCTTGTTGTGGGACAATTCTCGCACTTGTCATCTCTTGATGTCATCGAAATCGTCCGCCCCCGGTAGCTGAGTGGTTAGTGCAGCAGACTGTCTATCCTAAGGGCCCGGGTTCGATTCCCGGCAGAGTCGGAAATTTTCTCCGCTCAGGGACTGGGTGTTGTCCTAATCATCATTATTTCATCCCCACCGACGCGCAAGTCGCCGCAGTGGCGTCAAATCGAAAGACTTGCAGCAGGTGAGCGGTCTACCCGACGGGAGGCCTTCGTCACACATTATTATTATTATTATTATTATTATTATTATTATTATTATTATCATCATCGAAATGAAATCGTGTGGATGATATGTTTCGGAAGGTTAGATGGTATACCGGCAGACTCACACATTCTGTGCACCAACGAGAATAGTCAGTTTGTTGCCACTACCCTCAAATTATTCTAGAAATTCTGATGGGATGTTAATTATACTTTCTGCCTTACTTTTCTCAAATCTTCCAAAACTCTCTTCAATTATGATTCTAATACTGGGTCCCCACCCTCTTCTATATCGACTCCTGTTTCTTCTTCTAACATCAGACAAGTCTTCCCCCTCACCAAGGCTTTGATTGTATTCTTTCCACCTGTCCGCTCTCTCCTCTGCATTTAACAATGGAGTTCCCGTTGCACTTTTAATATTACCACCCTTTCTTTATAATTTCACCGAAGATTGTTTAGAATTTTCTGTATACGGAGCCAACCCTACCAACAATCATTTATTTTTCCAATTTTTCACATTTTTGATGCAGCCATTTTGCCTTAGCTTCCTTGAACTTCCCATTTATTTCATTCTTAAGGGATTTCTATTTTCGTATACCTGAATATCCCTGAGCATTTTTGTACTTCCTTGTTTCATTGACGAACTGGAGTAATTCTTCTGTTACCCATGGTTTCTTCGCAGTTACCTGAGTAACATTATGTTGGTCTGTTTTTCTATTCTATAGAAGAATGACTTCACAGGAATTTTTCAGGATGTTACAACATTTTGGTCTATCAGACAGAGACGTTACAACTATGCTGGCTGAACACGAACGCTGCTGGAGGCTGCAGTACTGTACTGACATGGGAAACTCGCCATCGCACTCTCTTAATTTTTAGTGGTGAGATGGTCTAATGGATAGCCCGTCAAACACCCAATACAGATCAAGCCTGAATACGGGAAGGTGTACTAAACTGGGAAAAAGATGCAAAATCAAAACAGTGAACAGTGTAAGCTAAAAATGTGCAGCATCGAGCGAATTTGAAAAAGGCACGGTGTCGTGATTCTGTGGTCACGGTTTTGGACAGCGAAGGGAGAGATCCGTGTTCAAATCTCCCTCTTGCCTATTTTTTCTTCACAAAATTATGAACTGTCCGTCCGGTCATTTATTTTTCTGTACGCTGTATTTAAATCTGTGTCTGTGTCGTTGTGTAACGTGCTTTGGCAGCAGTGATTTGTAAGGAATGGACCTCCAGTTCACACCCATTTATTTGTTGTTTTCATTGATTTACTTGCGACGGTAATATATTCTTACCACATGGCTCATGATCTATAACCAACGTATAGTATGACACCTCCAAAGACTACAGATGGAGAACAGACACATCCACAACCAGACAGAAAATTCATTATTTTGTGGAAAAAATTGGGTACGAGGGAGATTTGAACACAGGCCTCCCGCTTTCCAGCCAACTCCTTACCCACACAATCACGACGCCATAATTCTTGCAGTTCGCTCGATGTTGGACATCTTGAGCTTGGACCGTTCTCTGTTCTTATTTTTCTTCTTCTTCTTCTTCTTCTTCTTCTTCTTCTTCTTCCTCTTTCCTCTTTTTTAAACAGTTCATCACAGCTTCTTCTTGTTTCCATGCTTGATCTTTCTTCAGATTTTGAGGGGCCATTTTACCACTAAATCTGTGGGGGGTGCAATGGGTAGTTTCCCCCGCGACCAAGGACTGAGTCAGGGCCGCAACTACCAGCCACACTCCCACGTCCTCCGGTTATCAAATAAAGCCGAAAACTTAATCTAATGGAAGCCCTGGAAATCAACGGACGTCACTTCCACCACCTTTGAAATTATGAAAGTGTCGTACAAAGAAATATGCATAATGTAATACGTAGGAGTGCAGTATCGAAATTGAGAAACATAGCTTTCCTGAACACCGAGTCCAGCTACATCGACCGTCTACGGCAAGATTTTGCAAATATCTGTATGGCATCGCCTCTTCAAAGCTCTGTAGGCTGTTGTTTTCGTCTACAGCCATAACAGCTTCGCATTTGCAAGCCGTCAAAAGTGCTACCAAGTGTCAGAGATTTCCTTAAGTTGGCTGAACTGTGGGAGTGTCTTAGTAGGCAAAGAATAAATGTATTAAATGGTTCAAATGGCTCTGAGCACTATGGGACTTAACATCTATGGTCATCAGTCCTCTAGAACTCAGAACTACTTGAACCTAACTAACCTAAGGACATCACTGAACACCCAGTCATCACGAGGCAGAGAAAATACCTGACCCCGCTGGGAATCGAACCCGGGAACCCGGGTGCGGGAAGCGAGAACGCTACCGCACGACCACGAGCTGCGGACAATAAATGTATTAAAACATCATGCATGATGCCCGAATTTTTCACGCATCTCAGTCTTTATAACATCAAATCTTCTGCATTGTGTGTTCTCAGTCATGAGTGCTCTAATCGATCTCTGCATCCACAATGTGCTTTTATATCATTCTGCTTTTCATAATTACGATGATTTTTGTAAGCCTCAGAAATAGTTATAATGTGTCAACATGTCCCAACGGGACGAATGAGATGTGTGTATCATCATGTCGTCAAACACGATAGAAAAAAATTTATTCTGCACCCTATATTTTTTTTTGTAAAGCATTATGTGTTTTATGGTATTCTGACCTGTTAAAGCGTGACATATATTGTACATTCACCACTATTTATGTATCTGACTTCTTGGATTCAACATAATATTTTACGTAAATTAAGAACTTGGCACCTCTGACTTCCCGCGCCAGATGGCGGTTAGTGTGCTATAACAAATTCTGTTATATTTGATGTCATGTTATTTGTATATTTTTCTTTTTTACTAGTCCTGTAATCTGACACCTTATAATTTTACCTGTTGATTTTTACTCTTGCATGTTTTTTAAGTGTGCATTTCTTCCTTCCTTTTGCTATGCGTTTTTAATGTAAAATTTTAAAATTTGAACTATTCAATTAATGATTTACAAGTGCACATTTGGTATTTTGTGGTAATCTCCTGCCAAATAGAGTAATGTTAAGTCTTCACGTGACACATGTCACGTAGACGGCGTTTCAAGCCCCTATCACACCGAGGTCTGCTGTATAGGTGAATGTGAACACGGGCTTCAGTTACTGTGATCGTTTCATATCTTCTGTTACTGCTAATAACTAGACACCAGTGCCTACGAGCTTTAATTTGTACGCTAAATGTATGTTCTTACCAACAGTTGGTTTATACTCAGGTGTATTTGTGGACATTTGTTTCTTATTCACTGATAGCTATGTAAAACATTTTAACTTCCAGCACTGAAGATGATCATTATGTGATCGAAAATCGATTTGGCTGTTAATAAATCATCAACATTACGGCCAAGCTTACCTTCCTTCTAATTTTATTAATCCAATGGTCGTTGTGCACACAGAACTCCATGGAGTCGCCAATCAACTGTTTTGATTTGCTAATTATGTAGTTATATATCACTGTTTCTATTGTTTATGTCAACTAGTTTGCTTCATCTTTGTGCCTGTATACCAGTAGGTGTCTTTCTATGCCTCAATTTGTGTGGTATATGAGTAGTATTGTTCATTCTTCGTTAGGTATCGTATGATCTGATATTGTTATGAAGATCAGTGTCTTTTGTTATATGTATAGTTGGTCTCTTTATTTGCGTTTCTACAGGTAGCAAGATGACGGTTTATGACCGAGACCGATAGCAATAATAAATGAATACTACACGGCTCTGTGTCACGCACTTTTCTAAACATGTTACTGCTGCTGATAAGCACCTGAAGGAGACGTTTAGATGCTACTTGTTTAAGTTCCGAGAGGACAGAATGCATAAGGCGCGGAGGTGCTCTGAAGGTAGGATATGAGTGCAGTGGTGCAGCAGTGTTCCTGGATTGGTGGTTAATACTTGTCGCAATTGGGCTATCCTATTAATCTATGTGTTCCGCTGGTCTCCAAGGAGAGGAAAATGTGTGGGAAATGGATGCATGTTCGGAAAGGTAGGGGGAAGGTGACTCTGAGCTCATGTCTTCTTAGGATTTGAGGGTAAAGAATTTAGGAGAGGCGGAGGTCCATGCAATGTTGGCATATATTAGTATAGAGTGGACGAGTGTATTATAGGTGTGGCTAATGGCTGAAAGATGTACACACGAGATGCGGCGTATTAGAAATTTCAGCAGCTTTAATCGGACACGGGTTTTGTATTGTATGTTGGTATAAATTCCATGCTACTTATCTGTCAAGTTGTATTCCTAAATGCCTTGATGACTTAGTAAGAGGAATGTTTCGGCTCTAAGTGGAGAGAAGGAAATCTGAATCAAAGAAGGTCGTTTGATTTTTCTGTGGATTTGATTTAATTTTCCTTGTATTATACCATTCGAAAGTAAAGGTTAAGTGTGTTTCTGGGTCGGCGGTGTTACCAGCGTGTTGTAGGAGGAAGAACAGGTTGTGATGAGTGTATGTTATGAATGTCTGCAATGTACAGGATACGCGTGCTTCTCTTCAAGCGATACTGGAACTGGATATACACTGAAGCGCCAAAGAAACTGGTGTAGGCATGCGTATTCAGATACAGAGATAAGTAAACAGACAGAATACGGCTGCAGTCGGCAGCGCCTATATAAGGCAGCAAGTGTCTGGCGCAGTTGTTAGAACGCTTACTGCTGCTACAATAGCGCGTCAAGATTTATGTGAGTGGTGCTATAGTCGGCGCACGAGCGATGGGACGCAGCATCTCCGAGGTAGCGACGAAATGGGGATTTTCTCTTACGAACATTTCACGAGCGTACCGTGAATGTCAGGAATCCGGTAAAACATCAAATCTCCGACATCGCTGAGGCTGGAAAATGATCCTGCAAGAAGGGAACCAACGACGACTTAGAAGAATCGTTCAACTAGACAAAAGTGCAACCCTTCGCAAATTGCTGCAGATTTCCATGTGGGGCCATCAACAAGAGTCAGCGTCCGAACCATTCAACAAAACATCATAGGTATGGGCTTTCGGAGCAGAAGACCCACTCGTGTACCATTGATGACCGCACGACACAACGCTTTACGCCTCGCCTGGGCCCGTCAACACCGACATTGGACTGTTGATGACTGGGAACAAGTTGCCTGGTCAGACGAGTCTCGTTTCGAATTGTATCGAGCGGATGGACGTTTACGGGTATGGAGACAACCTCTTGAACCCATGGACCCTGCATGTCAGCATGGGACAGTTCAAGCTGGTGGAGGCTCTTAAATGGCGTGGGGCATGTGCAGTAGTTGGAGTGCTATGGGACCCCTGATACTTCTAGATACGACTCTGATAGGTGACACGTACGCAAGCATCTCGTCTGATCACCCATATCCATTAATTCCCATGGTGCATTGCGACGAAGTTGGGCAATTCCAGCAGGACAATGCGATACCCCTCACATCTAGAATGGCTACAGAGTGGCTCCAGGAACGCTCTTGTGAATTTAAAGACTTCCTCCGGCCACCAAACTCCCCATGCACCAACATTATTGAGAGTATCTTGGATGCTTTGCAACGTGGTGTTCAGAAGAGATCTCCACCCCATTGTTCTCTTACGGTTTCAAGGACAGCCCTCCCCCCTGCGGGTCCGGGGTAAGAATAGGCCTGAGGTATTCCTGCCTGTCGTAAGAGGCGACTAAAAGGAGTTCCAATCGTTTCGGCCTTCCATGTGATGGTCCCCCTTGGGGTTTGACCTCCATTTTTCAAAATTCTACAGAAGTACGAGCCTTTTGGGGAAGGACACCTTACGTGGTGTACCGCTGGTCCTAAGTGCACTAAGACCTTGGCACTCAGCATTGCACCGGCGTTGTAACCATACCCACTATTCCTCAAATTGGGCCTAAACGCCTGATGGGTTGTCCAAGTTACGCCCATAGTGCATCTCCATCTGCACCAGCGATCATGATGGACTTTCCATGGCACCAGAAATCCAGCACGGTAGCCAGCCCGTTGTGGTGGGGTCGTCATGTACCCTCTAGGTTGTAGCCCCCTGACAACACAGGGATCGTACTGCCGATACCTGAGCTGCACCCTCCCCACGTCGGCCAAGGAGTAGATGCCCGTCTCCTTGGGGCATCAGGACTCCCGGCAATGGTCATCCTGCCAGGTGGCCCTTGCTGCGGCTGGGTGGCGCCCGTGGGGAGAGCCCCTGGTCGGAGTGGGTGGTATCGGGGCGGACGTTTCGCAGATGAAACGTCAACACGCATCAGGTCGCTCTGCGGCCGAGTCTTTCAAAAGAAAAGGTACTGTTTCTAGTTCTGGTTCTCCTGCCCTTTCCCCCTTGGCCACTCCATGGGAGGAGGGACAGGCCCGCTGGATTAGGGCGAAGTACTTCCCTCGCTATTTGGTCTGTTCTCGAACCGATGGGGGGACATTCGCCACCTCCAAGCCCATGTTCTTTGTTCAGCACATTGAGGACATCTTCGGGGAAATCGAGGCTCTCAGCAAGATGCGTTCAGGGTCCATTCTTATCAAGACCACCTCCGCCACACAGTCGGCGGCGCTCCAGGCGTGCGACCGCCTAGGGGACATCCCAGTATCCATTGTCCCATATCTGGCACTAAATAGGACGCAGGGGGTTATTTTTCATCGTGACCTCCTGCTACAATCTGATGAGGAGCTCAGGGCCAACCTGGAGCGCCGAGGCGTGCATTTCGTCCGGCGAGTCCAGCGCGGCCCCAAAGACCATCGCATCGACACTGGGGCCTTTATCCTCGCCTTTGAGGGGGACGTTCTCCCAGAGAAGGTAAAGGTGATGTGCTACCGGTGTGACGTGCGACCTTACGTCCCGCCTCCTATGCGCTGTTTTAGGTGTTTGCGCTTTGGGCACATGTCGTCACGGTGTGAGGCTGAGCCCCTTTGTGGCGATTGTGGACGTCTTCTTCGTGAGGAACATACATGCACCCCACCACCTCGGTGCATTAATTGTCCTGGCGTCCACTCGCCTAGATCCTCAGACTGCCCCGCATATCAGAAGGAGAAGAAGATACAAGAAATCAAAACTTTGGATCGGCTCTCTTATTCTGAGTCCAGGAAGAAGTATAACCGCCTCCATCCCGTGCCATTGACCACCTCGTTTGCCTCAGTTGTGTCCACGCCTTCCGTGGTATCCTCACCCCTATCCTGTCCCCCCTCCGCCTCCTCCGCCCATCAGGGGGCTCTGCCTCCACCTCCCAAATCCCTCCCTTCCAAATCCTCCTCCCCCGTGGCCCCCACCCCCTCTCCCCGAGGGGCCACCCTTCCTCCTCCTCCTCCCCCCCCCCCCACGCCACCTGAGAAGCGATCCACTTCTCAGGCGTCCATCGGGGAAACGTTCCGGACCCCAGCTTCCGAGGTCCGGCGTTCCAAAACGGACCCCGCGCGCGAGGACCTTCTTCGGGTCCAGCCCACCATCCCTGTGCCTCCTTGGCCTTCCAAGAAGGCCTCCAAGAAGAAGTCTCTATCCCCCTCTCCACCCCGGCGCGTTTCGTCTGACGCTCCATCCGTGAGTCGCTGCTCCCGGCCGTCCTCAGTTTCGCCGGGACGCTCTGCTGCCAGGCGCTCAGATGGCCTTTCGTCGGCAAATGATGCTGCCCCTCCTACACAACCAGGGACAGCGGCCGCAGCTGGCGACGAGTCGATGGAACCGGATCCGCTTCCCGTCGGTTGTAGCGTTGTTCCCTCGCAACCTGGCCCTCCGCAGCCGTCGAGGTGACCAGCTCTTCCCCCGTCTCGTTCCACCACCTTTTTGACTAGCGATGGCGTTGTTTCATTGGAACATAAGAGGTATTCGATCTAATCGGGAGGAATTACAACTGCTCCTCCGCCTGCACTGTCCGCTCGTCCTTGGTCTCCAGGAAACCAAGTTGCGCCCGACTGACCGTATTGCCTTTACCCACTATACCTCGGAGCGGTATGACCTCACCCCTGTGGACGGTATCCCAGCTCATGGTGGGGTCATGTTGCTCGTTCGGGACGATGTCTATTACCATCCCATCCCATTGACCACCCCACTCCAAGCAATAGCTGTCCGCATTACTCTTTCTGCTTTTACTTTTTCAGTTTGTACCATCTACACTCCACCGTCATCTGCTGTTAGTCGGGCTGACATGATGCACCTGATCGTTCAGCTTCCCCCGCCGTTCTTATTGTTTGGCGACTTCAATGCCCATCATCCCCTTTGGGGCTCTCCTGCATCCTGTCCAAGAGGCTCACTCTTGGCGGATGTCTTCAACCATCTCAATCTTGTCTGCCTCAATACCGGCGCCCCGACTTTCCTCTCGGACTCATACCTACTCCCACTTGGACCTCTCGATCTGTTCTATCACTCTTGCCCGTCGGTTCGAGTGGTATGTCCTTTCTGACACCTATTCGAGCGGCCATTTCCCCTGTGTCGTTCGTCTCCTGCACCACACCCCATCCCCACGTCCTTCGAGCTGGAACATACTGAAAGCTGACTGGGGACTTTACTCCTGCCTGGCGACCTTTCCGGACCATGATTTTCCCAGTTGTGACAGTCAGGTCGAATACCTCACGGCTGTTATCATCAATGCTGCCGAACGTTCCATTCCTCGTACTACTTCTTCTTCACGTCGCGTTTCCGTCCCCTGGTGGAACGAGGCTTGTAGGGACGCTATCCGTGCTCGACGACGTGCTTTACGCACCTTTCGCCGCCATCCTACGTTGGCGAATTGTATTGAATACAAACGACTCTGAGCGCAATGCCGTAGAGTCATCAAAGACAGCAAAAAAGCTTGTTGGGCCTCCTTCACCAGCTCCTTTAACAGTTTTACTCCCTCTTCCGTCGTTTGGGGTAGCCTACGCCGGCTGTCGGGCATTAAGGCCCACTCATCGGTACCTGGCCTGACCTCAGGTAATGAGGTCCTAGTTGATCCTGTGGCTGTCTCCAACGCCTTTGGCCGCTTTTTCGCGGAGGTTTCAAGCTCCGCCCATTACCATCCTGCCTTCCTTCCCAGGAAAGAGGCAGAAGAGGCTCGGCGACCTTCCTTCCACTCGCTGAATCTGGAAACTTATAATGCCCCCTTTACTATGCGGGAACTCGAACGTGCGCTTGCACTGTCCCGGTCCTCTGCTCCGGGGCCAGATGCCATTCACGTTCAGATGCTGGCACACCTTTCTCCGGCGGGCAAAAGCTTCCTTCTTCGTACCTACAATCGCGTCTGGTCCGAAGGTCAAGTCCCCATGCGTTGGCGTGACGCCGTTGTTGTTCCTATACACAAACCCGGGAAGGATAGACACCTTCCTTCTAGTTACCGCCCCATTTCTCTTGCAAGCTGTGTCTGTAAGGTGATGGAGCGCATGGTTCATGCTCGGTTAGTCTGGATTCTTGAATCTCGACGGCTACTTACTAATGTCCAATGCGGCTTTCGTCGCCGCCGCTCTGCTGTTGACCACCTTGTGACCTTGTCGACATTCATCATGAACAACTTTTTGCGACGGCGCCAAACGGTGGCCGTGTTCTTCGACTTGGAGAAGGCTTATGATACCTGTTGGAGAGGAGGTATCCTCCGCACTACGCACAGGTGGGGCCTACGCGGTCGCCTGCCCCTTTTTATTGATTCCTTTTTAACGGATCGAAAGTTTAGGGTACGTGTGGGTTCCGTATTGTCCGACGCCTTCCTCCAGGAGAACGGAGTGCCTCAGAGCTCCGTCTTGAGTGTAGCCCTTTTTGCCATCGCGATAAATCCAATTATGGATTGCATTCCACCTCATGTCTCCGGCTCTCTCTTTGTCGAGGACTTCGCGATCTTCTGCAGTGCCCAGAGAACATGCCTCCTGGAGCGCTGCCTTCAGCGTTGTCTAGACAGCCTCTACTCATGGAGCGTGGCAAATGGCTTCCGGTTCTCTGACGAGAAGACGGTTTGTATCAACTTTTGGCGATATAAAGCGTTCCTACCGCCATCCTTACATCTCGGTCCCGTTGTTCTCCCATTCGTGGACACAACTAAGTTTCTAGGGCTCACGTTGGACAGGAAACTGTGTTGGTCTCCACATGTCTCTTATTTGGCTGCCCGTTGTACACGTTCCCTTAATGTCGTCAGAGTTCTTAGCGGTTCATCTTGGGGAGCGGATCGCACTGTCCTGCTTCGCTTGTATCGGTCCATAGTCCGATCGAAGCTGGATTATGGGAGCTTCGTCTACTCGTCCGCTCGGCCATCCCTCTTACGCCGGCTCAACTGCATCCACCATCGGGGATACGTCTTGCGACTGGAGCCTTCTACACTAGTCCTGTCGAGAGTCTTTATGCTGAAGCTGCCGAGTTACCATTGACCTACCGGCGCGACGTACTGCTGTGTCGGTATGCCTGCTGGCTGTTGTCTATGCCCGACCACCCCTCTTACAAGTCCTTCTTCGCCGATTCTCTCGACCGTCAGTACGGGTTGTATGTGTCTGCCCTGCTGCCTCCCGGAGTCCGCTTCCGTCGCCTGCTTCGACAATTGGATTTTGCCCTCCCTACCACCTTCAGAGAGGGTGAGAGCCCGACACCACCTTGGCTCCAGGCTCCGGTTCATATTTATCTCGACCTCAGCTCACTCCCGAAGGAGGGTATTCCGGCTGCAGTGTATTGCTCACGGTTTGTCGAACTTCGTGCTCGACTTGCCGGTCACACCTTTATTTACACCGATGGCTCCAAAACTGACGATGGTGTCGGCTGTGCCTTTGTCGTCGGGGCCGCCACCTTTAAATATCGGCTCCTCGACCAATGTTCCAGCTTTACGGCCGAGCTTTTTGCTCTCCATCAGGCCGTTCAGTATGCCCGCCGCCACCGTCATTCATCGTATGTACTCTGCTCTGACTCACTCAGTGCTCTTCAGAGCCTTGGAGCTCCCTATCCGGTCCATCCCTTGATTCAACGGATACAGCAGTCCCTCCATTCTTTCGCTGATAATGGTGGTTCTGTCAGCTTTCTGTGGGTTCCCGGACATGTAGGAGTGCCTGGGAATGAGGCTGCGGATGCTGCAGCCAAGGCTGCAGTCCTCCTGCCTCGGCCAGCCTCCCATTGTGTCCCGTCATCTGACGTTCGTGGGGATGTATGTAAGAGGCTTGTGTCGTTGTGGTGGGATGCTTGGTCATCCCTCCAAGGAAACAAGCTCCGGGCAGTAAAACCGCTCCCAACTGCTTGGACAACATCCTCCCGACCATCTCGGCGCGAGGAGGTCCTCCTGACCAGGTTGCGGATTGGGCATTGCCGGTTTAGCCACCGCTACCTGCTCTCCGGTGACCCAGCCCCGCAGTGCCCTTGTGGTCAGGCATTAACAGTGCACCATGTTTTATTGTCGTGTCACCGTTTTAGTCAATTTCGTGTTGTCCTGTCCCTGCGATCTACTTTACCGGATGTTTTAGCTGATGACGCTCGAGCCGCTGCTCGTATTCTGCGTTTTATAACTTTAACTGGCTTGTCCAAAGACATTTAACCTTTTTACTTATTTTATCTGCATCTTTGTCAGGTCCTTCTGGTGTCCCCCCCCCCCCCCCCATCCCCTTGAGTTTTACCGGATTCCATGTGCTCTACCAACAGTGACTGGGCGCTAATGACCTCAGCAGTTGAGCGCCCTTAAACCCAACCAAAAAACAAAAAAAAGGACAAAGGACAGCCCTGCAGGATTCATGGTGTCAGTTCCCTCTAGCACTACTTCAGACTTTAGTTGACTCCATGACACGTCGTGTTGCGGCAATTCTGCTCTCTCGCGTGGACCAGACATGATGTTAGGCGGGTGTACCAGTTTCTTTGTCTCTTCAGTGTATGTGGGTTTTGGTGTTGGTGTTTCTTCCAACCGTTCTAAGCCACCTGATTCTTAGCACATATAACGACATGTGCCTCGATGTTGCAGCTGTCGACGACGGGCAGCCCCGCTGTGGACGTGCAGCACTTCCTGTACGGCAGCGCCAGCGAGGAGGTGCACCGGCGGCAGCTGGCCGGCCTGCTGACGTTGTACCACGGCGAGCTGCAGAGCACGCTGCGCGCCCTCGGTCTGGCCGCCGAAGCGGACGCCTACCCGCTGGACAAGTTTCTCGAGGACATGGAACGAACCGCTCCAGTCGGTCTCTTATACAGCACCTTCAACGTCGTTTACCTCTCTTCGGGGCCCCTGGCATCAGAAATCAACAAGTTTTTAAACAATAATAAGTACTCGGGACAACTTTTTGCGAAGGCCTATGCAAACCCGTACTCTCTCTCCTTTCTCAAATACCTGACACCCTTGTTCGAAACGAAAGGGTTGCTGTGACGAGAGGCGGAGATTGTTTTTCCCTGTTTTAATATAATGTCAGCTCAGATATAAATTCTCAAACTTCTTTCACATCTCTGTCTAAACTTTAGGTCTGTAGACTTCTTTTCTTTTCTACCTGCCCCTCCATAGGCGAGATGTTTGAAGCACTCCTGTGCACTGTTGCTCGGCTCAGAATCCTATTTTGAATCCTGGTGATGAAAGCACTTTCCACCAGCAGCAGTATTTTGCCGGCAAGGCGAAGGGAGATGGTGGCGTTAAATTCCTGATCCCCAAATCTATTGCCGACCTCCTCCGTTTGATGCAAGGAGTGAGGACAATCGACACTGCTGATGGTGATCCATCTGTCAGATAGGTTCGTTAAGCTGCTTGAGACCAGTACGCTGTGTCCCAGCACGGGGTTTCTTCCTTCTCTTTCTCTCGCCACCGTACAATACGAACACGATACGTCAACAAAGCAAATGAAGGAACTAACATGGGCATGTGCCCATGTGCAGCCACGCTTCAGTAGCAACGAGGGTACATCGGTGTCTCACATCGCAAGCAGGAAAAGTGATCGCTGAAAATGCCTACGTGGGCAGCTGGAGTAGCTTAGAGTTAACGTCACGAAATTTAGTGACGATGAGAAGGAGCAAGAAATGACGTGGCGGTACGTACAGGGAAAATGTTAAAGTCGATTGAGTGGTCCGTGTACAAATTACTGCAGGACCGCAATCCTGACCGGATGAGATTCACTTATCTGCTACGAAGAAGAAGAAGAAGAAGAAGAAGAAGCAAAACGCACACAATATATATTTTTCTGACCATTTGGATGATCGTCTTATGAGGCAGCAATATCTGAGACATTATGATCAACATAGTCAGTACCTTATCGGACACAACTGGACTACAGGGCTAACATAGAATAATTGTTCTTGCTATGGGATTTAGTTTTAAAAGTACCCAGAATAAAAGACTTACCGTCTGCTAACGATACCACACAGATTCAGAAAAGGAAAGAGCTGGTCAATAGATAATTGAGGGGAAGTGCCAAGTATCACAAATGCAGTGTATTCCACTTCATATGTAAATTATCTGAATCCAAAAAACTGAGAAGCTGTGATACCACAGAACTATGTTGTCCAAATTATCACGCAAAAAAAATTATAGTGACCAATTAGAAACTAAACACTTTATTAAAAACGTCCTAAGGGCCATAGCAGGAAACTGACTGATTATAAGGCCTAATAAAAAAGTTTTGTTTAAAGCACCTTTATATGGAATCAATTAGTTTTATTTGTGATCATACAAGAGCAGACACAAAGCTTCAATATTTTAACTGACAGTACTGTAGTCAACAAAAACCATTTAAATTTTATTTCAAATTTTTTATGAGATCATACCAAAATTAAATTTAAGAAAAATATGTACAGTATTGACATCTGTCTCTTACAGAACTCCATTCCATACAGCTGTAATATTTTAACTATAGTACAGGAGTCAACAAAAACCATTTCACATTTCTTTTAATTTTTCATAAATCCTAAGAACACTAAATTCAAGAAAAAAGAATCATTCGGTATTGACTCCTATTTCTTAAAGACTTCAGTTCTTGGGATCGGATGTTGCAAAGGTTTATTATAAAACTGCCTCTACTTTTGAGGAAGAAATTGGAACGTTGTCAACAGATATTTATGTTTGGCAAATGACAAACATGGATGCTCTTTCGAATGAAATACGCCATGGTGTGTATCCTCCGTCATCCTTCCTCTTTAGAATACCTTGATGTTTTTCCATTCTTCTGTTCAGAATAAGATTTTTTTATGGTTTTGTTGTAATGAATGAGTATGAGAGACTCTGATCATACTGCATGTGGAGAAATACTCAACAATACGGTATATGTATCTCTTGAAGTACAGCGGCCTTGCTTGCATTTCTAAGATTCCCTGTAAATATAAAATCTCTGTCGCTGCTAAAAAAGGCCGTGTCCACTCACTAAAAACCTATGAGGCTGACTTGACGCATGGTCTTTGGAACTCCATTGGGGATCAGTGCTTGCCACAAGGTCGGTGCATCATCTACCAGTGAGTGAAATATTTTCTCCTGAATTTAAGTTTTGGAACAAGTTTCGGGACGCGCAACAAAGTACTGAGAACACAATTGCACCGAAAACACGTTTAATGAATAAAATAGCTCTTAGGACGTTTTCCATTTCCACTCTTCAATTGTTTTGCCATCTAGAGTATTTTCGTGCAGAACTGTTGTGTGTAAAGCGGTCCACTTGGAACAATGCCTGACGGTATCTTGCTCCGTCCTCGCCTCCGTGTTTCTCACGCGTAAACACTACGTTGCTGCCACCACGACCAGGTCTTCAGCTCGCTTTGGTGGGTAATCCACATCCATCACAGTCGCCTCCACTCATCAAAGACTTAAGACACAGCTTGCGCATACCGCAAGGAAAGGGAGCAACGTGCATCGGGAAGAAAACTCTTTGCTACTAGGTGGCTCAACATAACCTTCGGCATGGCCAATCGTGTCATAAGACTCTCCCTTCTTCTGTCCCTTGCGTAAATCATCGTTCTCATCATCATCATCATCTACCGTTTCACATTCGCTGCAACATAAAGGTATCCTCTAGGCTTCCCCACACTTAACGGTCTGGAGGTGTACGCATCCGTGTACTTGTAGCTCATTCTGTATATCCTAAGATCGTTTACTCGTCTTCCATTACGTCCACCTATCAGCATTTTCTTATCTTTTAGAATGCAGAGAGAAGCCCCTTCCCCATACTTGCCGTTAAGTCGTGTACCATCGATTTAATTTTCTTTGCTTCCTTAATTATGTTTTTCTCTTCAGTCTGTTGCCTCACCACATTGTTTGTTTTCCTATTCCTCTCAATAATACCCAATAGGTATCTAGCCGTTTCTCGTTAAGCAACCATTGGTTTTCCAACTGTTTTAGCATTATAAATCCATGTTTCCCTGTTATATCTCTAAACTGATACTACACACTGCATATTTTCCGTTTTAATTTTGAAAACACTTAACAAAAGAAATTCAGTTCATTTTTACTTCTCGAGTTATTTCTTTTCCTGCCAATTCCGTAGGTGCCTTTAACTTGGATAGTTACAAGAACTTGTCAATTACTTTTTTGTTTTAATTCTCTGTTGGACATTTCTCTTTCCCATGTACTCATTGAAGTTTTTTTAATAAAATTCGTTGTCAGACCAACTTGTACACTCTCTGCATTAAATCTTTGCATTCGATTTCAAGTTTCTATGTACTTGATGTAAGTATTACAGTGCTATAGACAAAACGAAGGTAGGTTAGTTATGTTCGGTTTAACTGTATTACTTACTTGTTCATCCAGGTTAAAGATCTGAAAACTTCGTTTAATATCGCAGAGAACAATTTTGATGGAATATGTTTCCATAATCCCAGATTTCACTCCGAATTTCCTATTATTCTGTCAGATTCTGATGGAAGCTGTAGTGATGACGTATAAATTCTTCAGCGTGCTAAAATAAATGTATTCAATTCCATATCGCGCAGTCTAGCGGTACTACCCTCTGTGCCCAAATACCGAAATCTACAAAGCCAACGATCCAAATTCCTGCACATTAAAACAGTGACAATCTTTTTGAGATTTACGTGAATTATAGTCATTATCTTCAATTTCAAACTAACTTTAATGTTACCCCTCTGTCAATTAAATGATTAGTATTGTGCAATTAGTTAATACTAATTAATCACTCACTAATCAGAATACACGATCACCTTCACAAAGTAGTTTTGAAGATACCACTTTGTTGTAATTATAGACAAGTATTACATTTAATTACTTTGAATTTTAAAAGAATTTATAGATGAGAGGTATCTTCCATACACATTATCTGATCAGTCGCTCCTAAATGTTTACAGTGTACGTAGATCGTGACCTAGCCACATACTGGCAATCAGCATCCGAAGACGCAAAGACACAGTATAGATTGGTGGTTAATCATTTCCTACCTGCTTATCCTTGTTCTTCCGAAGTGTAGTTTGTGTCATTACAGTACTCATAGTTAAGACAGAGGAAGGTACTTGCGATTACTATAATCATTTAATTATTAGTCTCGGTGTCGAAGCTGATATAGTGAATTTACCAAAGATCATATTTTTGGTTAGTTAATAATGTGCACATTTACCACTGCTTTTATTAGTTTCCACTGGTGCTGTACTGAAACAATGCAAGACCACTGTCTCTGTTACAGAGTCTCACTAAATCATTAAGTGGTGTGTTTGTTATCTGAATAAGTGGTTGCATGGAAATATTGCTCCTTACTTAACTAGAAGAGACCAGAGGCATTTTTCTGCTGCTTGGCTGAAGACCTTTAATATCCATATGATTCTGATACAAAGCATGTGAGATTATTTCTTTCACAATGCACACAGTTGCATTAGCTCTGCAGCAGTCTTAATAATCACTTATTTTAGAGATAACTAAGCAATCTTTCAAGTTCTTTACATATACAAACAACTAAGAAAAGTAAAAAGATTTTCTGGACGTGTTTTAGTAATTAACGAACATTTTCAGCAAGATTTATATTCTTCAGACTTGCTAAAAGGTATTCTCTCACCTTCTCACATACTATGACCCATATAATTAATGAATCAGACTTGCCTTTTTGTAGCCGTGACCCACGAAACAAATACTCAAATAAGGTGGTCGCTCTTAACAGTGAATGCATATAATAACGATCAGGAAAGAGAAAACAGGTTATCTATCGTCTTTGAGTACCATTACATGCATTTATAATCCTCTCCTGTGTGTGATGTAGACAGTTTATTGCAGCCTTGCAAATAATATTCAGACCAGAAAATCTCCACGATACCCCACCTCTAATATTATTCTTGTCTCAGTTGTAGATTAGCCATACTTTTAGGACAATGCAAGCTACAATACATTTCACCAGAAAAAATTAACTTCAGGCACGAAATAAAATCGTAGAGAACGCCTCAGTCTTTTACTGAGATGATACAACTCAGTACATACCACTTTCGCTGTGCTCAGACTATTAATGGCTCGCAGTTCTGACTTTCCATTACGATCACACTTACTAGGTCTTACGTCATTGACAGCATGATGCATACTGTATCTTTGTCTCTCTATGTTCCTGGTGCACACGTTACCTTTCGCACATTCCATGTCATCAGTACTTCGGCACATTAGAGATGCTTAAAAATCGGTATTATTTGGTGTGAGTATGTACATTAATCTGTACATTATAATTATCTTTCATTTGCCGGTATACAGTTTTTACTGTTACAGTGCAATACTTGAAGAATTCACATCACACGGTATATTGCAATCAAAAAATTTGTCTAATTTACACAAGAAACACAAAAGGGCATATCGTTTAACAGTTTTAATGGAAAATTTGTGTATATCCGTTAGAAAATGTTGATACTTGAGATTTCGCTGAAACTGAGTAGAAAGCTTTCTTTCAAAATGTACCAGTTCCAATTAAAAAAGTAATTCACACTCATTGTCCAGTACTGCAATTTTGCTCACAACCAGGAAGTTCTCACTGTTGTGTATCCAGTCATAAACCTAGCTTGTTTCATTGCTTCATTAAAATCAACTGTTGTTTTTTATGTGACTGCTAACGATTACAATTTTCTTATTATTTTCTAAATCCTCTCTCGTAAAATAGACTAATTAGAACACTGCTCCAAGTTGCTGGAAATGATGTCCTCTATGGATGTCCTGGGAACCGTTTTACACGCGACTTTCGTATTAATTTTACACCAAGTTTAACCATTACTACGGAAACTCTATCATCCTCTGATGCCTTTCCTGTCTTCATACCTCAAATAACTCTATACTTCTCGTCTGGCATTACTTCCAAAACGTTCTCATTACTAACGATTTGTCAACTCTTCGTTCTCTAGACTTTTACTAAAATTTTAAAGGAAATTTGGAATGCTTCAGCAGATATTATTAACTTTCAATAAACATCTGTCTTTTCTTTTTATTCACCATAAATAGCTGAACCAGGTCCTACCAGTAGCTTCAGTGTGTTCTGCAATTAACTGATAAAGAGATTTGCATTTCAGACATTTGTACCACCAGGCTAGTCATACTGATTTGATAGAATGAAGAATGCTTACCACTGCCATTAATGTGTGTGTACTTAGTTTGTATTTAAAAATAAGTTCCACATCATTCAATAATTCAAATTGTAACAAAAGTAGGATGTGTACTCCTCATTCTCTCCTGCACTCTTATTTCCTACATCAACAACCCAACTCACAGTAACAGCACATTTCAGGGATGTCTCTAACTACCTCAGCTACAATGCACATTTGAATACACTCCCTGCTAAAGTACAGTTAATTTTTCCCAGTACTTTCATAAGAAACGATATGCAGCTGACAAATATAGTTAATGAGAAAATTATACGAAAGTCGATCCTAGAACGGTCTCCAGATCAAAGGAGTGTCAGTCATCTCCTTTGTAACAAACTTGTATATTGGTTGTAAGAACGATCCTTCTTAGACCTTATTCTGCATTATGGGGGGGGGGGCGGTTTTGTCGTCTGTAGGTGATGCAAGCATGACAGGCTTGTTGTAAAATCATTTGACAATGGTAATTTGCCCAATTGCCTTACACACACTGGTCAATAGCACTACGACCTTTTTCTTACCATTTCAGCATCAGCAAGGGGCCCACTTTTTTGGAACACTGCTTACTTGGATAACATTCATCTACTTGAAGGCCTTCAAGTAACCCTTCCGAAGCAAAATAAGTCCATGTACACCTTGAATCCTTGAGCAGTGATATGGTATGTCTCATTATCATTTTCCCACCAATATGGAGTCGATCACAGCCCTCTATGGTGGTGTGATCGTTTCTTCCATACACAAAAATGTCGAAAGGCAACCGACACAGAGAGGCAAAAAAGTTCTAGAGACCACATGGGTTTAGTTTTCCGCTCACATATTGATTTGTTCGTCAGTCTAAACACTTTCTGTCTTTGAATTCTGATACAGCCATCCCTAATTGTCTGCAGCAGAGAACGAATCTTCAAAAATTATCTATGTTTATATCTTCTGCTACCACAGTTTCATCTACCGTTATTTTTAGTGAGTTCTGTATTGAGGAGAAACTGTTTCTTGATGTATTTTCGGCAACTTTAGTTGCACTAGTGGCATCCGCCCCGTACTTATGTATTCTGGGATACCCTTAGTATCACACTGTGTAGTGATTCGAGAATTTCTGCGTAAATTCTAGAACCACTCGGCCTTCTACAGTCTCGAACACACGATATTTTAGATATGAGTGTGAGAAAGTGGAATCCTACCTACTGCACGTCACATATTTGTGTGTGCAGGTTGTAAATAAGTCTCGAGCAGAATGTAGACATGGCGGTCGACTGCACCGACAAGTACTTGTCGGTCGATGCATGGAAGTTTAGTGATAGTGGACAGAAGAACCATGGGGTGTTTATGCTACTCTGTTCTAATTGTGTTTGACCATTGTTGTAGTAACGTGAATAGTTGAAAGAGAACCATTAAAAACTTCTGTCTTAGCCTTGGCGAAGGGAAGAAAAGTATTCTGTTTCATGTTGAGAATGTTCATGGTTTTTAAGCCAACTTTCTCTCATATGTAACTTAATTTGTTTCTAATGCTTGGAGACACGAGAGGCTTACGCAACAGTATTTATTTATGTGAAGTGTGGAATTTGTAAAATGTCAGACGTTCAAATATAAGTCGTTAATTGAAGCGAATGAAACTTGGTATGTCTTCTTACTTTTATTAGTAGAAAGCGTCTTAAGAAATTCCTGTACCTAGCAGCATACTTCAGAGGCAAAGTGAAAGACAGTTTGCAGCAGCAGGCCAGCCAACAGGGAAGTTTGGCCAAACATCTCAAGTAAGTCGTCTCGTAAAAGAAGTGGAAATATGCATACATATTTCAACACTTTCAGTCGTCCAACCATTAGAACTGCGATAGACGCACCAAAAGATATTCGCATTTCTTGTGATGCAGTATTTAAAGATTTTCCTTTGCGACCGATTCGAACATGAGCAAATGAGCTCAGACACAGTAAAGGTAATATACGAGGGTGTTCTTTCCCTTACCACAGAGAAGCATCAGATTGTAGACTGGACGGAAGAGGCTCAAAAACATCCGTATGATCCCACTTTCCGAACACTTGAATCAATATCCTCTTCAGGTTCAATCGACATTTGTAGTCCAACGCTATTCACAGGTGGAGTAAGGGTCACATCACAGTCGTCTTTGCTTGACCAGCCTTCTGCATCGGAGACACCACTGTCAGTTCACCAAGGTTCTTCCAGCTCTTTCAGTATTTCTTCAGTAGCTACTGAAATAAAATTATGAAAATATTACTAAGTCAGAACACAAATTGTTAACGAAAAATAACTCAAATTGTTACAAGCAATTAAGGAATAAGTGCACCCATACAGTCCCATTATCTCATTGTGACACATAATTTCCTGTTAATAAAAAACATGTAAATTTGGCAGATACTATTCAAACGCCTTATATAATAAGTATCTATTATATTCCAAACATATTTATATGCAATTATAGGCAATATGCACTGAAGCGAGAAAGACTCTGGTATAGGAATGAGTTTCCAAATACAGATATACACTCCTGGAAATTGAAATAAGAACACCGTGAATTCATTGTCCCAGGAAGGGGAAACTTTATTGACACATTCCTGGGGTCAGATACATCACATGATCACACTGACAGAACCACAGGCACATAGACACAGGCAACAGAGCATGCACAATGTCGGCACTAGTACAGTGTATATCCACCTTTCGCAGCAATGCAGGCTGCCATTCTCCCATGGAGACGATCGTAGAGATGCTGGATGTAGTCCTGTGGAACGGCTTGCCATGCCATTTCCACCTGGCGCCTCAGTTGGACCAGCGTTCGTGCTGGACGTGCAGACCGCGTGAGACGACACTTCATCCAGTCCCAAACATGCTCAATGTGGGACAGATCCGGAGATCTTGCTGGCCAGGGTAGTTGACTTACACCTTCTAGAGCACGTTGGGTGGCACGGGATACATGCGGACGTGCATTGTCCTGTTGGAACAGCAAGTTCCCTTGCCGGTCTAGGAATGGTAGAACGATGGGTTCGATGACGGTTTGGATGTACCGTGCACTATTCAGTGTCCCCTCGACGATCACCAGTGGTGTACGGCCAGTGTAGGAGATCGCTCCCCACACCATGATGCCGGGTGTTGGCCCTGTGTGCCTCGGTCGTATGCAGTCCTGATTGTGGCGCTCACCTGCACGGCGCCAAACACGCATACGACCATCATTGGCACCACGGCAGAAGCGACTCTCATCGCTGAAGACGACACGTCTCCATTCGTCCCTCCATTCACGCCTGTCGCGACACCACTGGAGGCGGGCTGCACGATGTTGGGGCGTGAGCGGAAGACGGCCTAACGGTGTGCGGGACCGTAGCCCAGCTTCATGGAGACGGTTACGAATGGTCCTCGCCGATACCCCAGGAGCAACAGTGTCCCTAATTTGCTGGGAAGTGGCGGTGCGGTCCCCTACGGCACTGCGTAGGATCCTACGGTCTTGGCGTGCATCCGTGCGTCGCTGCGGTCCGGTCCCAGGTCGACGGGCACGTGCACCTTGCGCCGACCACTGGCGACAACATCGATGTACAACCTCACGCCCTACGTGTTGAGCAATTCGGCGGTACGTCCACCCAGCCTCCCGCATGCCCACTATACGCCCTCGCTCAAAGTCCGTCAACTGCACATATGGTTCACGTCCACGCTGTCGCGGTATGCTACCAGTGTTAAAAGACTGCGATGGAGCTCCGTATGCCACGGCAAACTGCCTGACACTGACGGCGGCGGTGCACAAATGCTGCGCAGCTAGCGCCATTCGACGGCCAACACCGCGGTTCCTGGTGTGTCCGCTGTGCCGTGCGTGTGATCATTGCTTGTACAGCCATCTCGCAGTGTCCGGAGCAAGTATGGTGGGTCTGACACACCGGTGTCAATGTGTTCTTTTTTCGATTTCCAGGAGTGTATGTAAACAGGCAGAATACGGCGCTGATGTCGGCAACGCCTATATATGACAAGTGTCTGGCGCAGTTGTCAGATCGGTTAGTGCTGCTACAATGACAGGTTATCAAGATTTGCGTGAGTTTGAATTAGACTTATCTACGCCCTCGGACACGGCAAAGGAGACCCATCTCTCGTAAATTTAGGTATGGAGCCTAAGCGACATGTGCCGTACGATGGCTGTGTTGGAAGTTCACATAAGAGGTTCTAACATTGCAATCGGATGTAGCCTGGGAGAGGTTTGAGTAATGTGTGCTCAGGTTTATGAATTCTGCTGGGACAACCAATTAAAAGAGGAGGATGGCGTAAAATGTAAACGGGGGACGTGGGAGCACGGGGGGAGTGCAGGGAGACAATGTTTGGCTCGAGTTGGCGGCCCGCAAATGTGAATGATGAGTGCAGACTTTGGTGAAAAGCGGTACAGTCAGCAGGAAGGAAGAGGTCAGCTGTTTTACCTGGAGCAGGGGAAAGCGGAGAAAGGCAGTGGTCGCGTTGAAGGGCAAAGTGCCTAATGGAATTTTCCATAGTTTATTTACAAGTTGAAGAATGTAGTTCTACTTTTTATAGAAGACTGAAAGACAAGTAATTTGTCTGTTTAACTAGGGCTTCTAAGTATCTAAAGGAATTACTGAGGGTTAAACTTCTAGTGTCAAAGAGTATAAACATATAGACACGTGATTAATTATCACTGACACATCTTCACTTTGATTTTACATCGACATGTCGTTCTTGATTACGTTCAGGTACTTTTCCTTGTCTGCTGCAATATTTTTGCAAGACAGTCTAATTTTATTTACAGTTGTCGGTCTTCCAGCGTTGATACACCTACATTTGACTGATATTTTATTTGTAGTTGTTAGTCTTCCAGCGTTGATTTCAATGCACTTCACTGATGCTACGAAAATATGCTGGGACTTCAAGGCTGTCAGAGGAGCCTGCGATTCCTATTTAAAAATACTTACCCTTTTCTCATAGGTTGAACCTTCTACAATGAGGCTGCCAACCGATGGAAATATTATAGATGTCGGTGGGGGCAGAAAGAGGTGACTGAGCATGAGTATCTTTATTTATGTGTCTAAACAATAGGGTATGACACTATGGCTTACATGACGAAAATACGTCCCACGAACAACTGCCTGGAAGGCCAGCTACAACAATCATAAACGTCTACAGAGGTGAGCTACTGACATTAAAGTCGCCACCGTACCACCTTGATCTATGAAATGGTAGTCATTCCGAGAATAATTCGATTTTAACTGCAAATCAAGAAAAGATTATAGTCCAGTGTTGTTTAAGGAACGACAATCAACCGGAAGTTTGTTGGACGTATGAAATCGTGTCGAATAACATCAGAGAGTGAGAGAGTGACTACAGACAAGATTCTCTGATCTCTCTATCAATCTACTTCACCCCCCTGCGGGTTCAGGGGTAAGAATAGGCCCGTGGTATTCCTGCCTGTCGTAAGAGGCGACTAAAGGGAGTCTCAAACTTTTCGGCCTTATGTGATGGTCCCCTGTTGGGTTTGACCTCCATCTCTCAAAATTTTTCCGAGCAGCGAGCCGATTGGGGAAGGGCACCTTACTTGGTGCATTGTGTCCATCTTACGTTGAGATGTTTCGCCAGCTTATTCATTGTTGCATTGCAGTCCTGCCTGCTTTCCATCTCTTGGGCATGGATACGTTTCTGCATGCAGCTTCCGTCATGCAATGTGCAGTGCCACTTTCTGCACTGATGGCGACAATGGAGTACATGTTACCTAAAATCCAGCACGGTAGCCAGTCCGTTGTGGTGGGGCCGCCATGTACCCTGTTGGTTGTAGCTCCCTGACCACACAGGGATCGCTCAGCTGATGCCAGCGCCGATTACTCCCAATGTATGCCAAGGAGTAGATGCCCATCTCCCTGGGGCATCAGGGCTCCTGGCAATGGCCATCCTGGCAGGTGGACCTTGCTGCGGCTGGGTGGCGTCCATAGGGAGGGCCCTTCATCGGAGTAGGTGGCATCATGGTGGATGACACGCAATGAAGTGTGGCACATCATCTCTTGCTGGTGGCCTGCCACTAGCAGTCTCTAAGCGTTCGAGCGCTCATTTTGAAGGTAACGTTTATGACCCCAAATCGTTCCCCTCCCTGGCCACACCATGGGAGGAACGAAAGGCAATGAATGAAAGTGAGACGTATTCGCCGAGGTATTTCGTCTGTACCAGAGCTGATGGGGAATCCTTTCTATCCAAGAAGCCTCAGTTCTTTGTAGAGCATTTAGAGGACAAGTTTGGGGAGGTGGAGGACTTGCCCAAAATGCGGTCCAGTTCGGTATTGATAAAAACGGCATCCTCCGCCCAGTCACGGACCTTGCTCGCTTGTAATAAGCTGGGGGATGTTTCCGTTACTGTCACGCCCTGTAAAAGTTTAAATATGGTCCAAGGCATTATTTTCCACAGGGATCTCCGTTTAAAGTCCGATGACGAGCTGCGCTCCAACTTAGAGCGACGAGGTGTCCATTTCGCCAGGCGTGTGCACTGGGGTCTGAGGGATCATCAAGTTACCACCGGTGCCTTCATCTTGGCCTTCGAGGGTGACACATTACATGACAAGGTCAAGGTGATGGTCTACCGTTGTGATGTCGAACCCCATATCCCTTCCCTGATGCGGTGCTACAAGTGTTGGAAGTTCGGCCATATGTCTTCTCGCTGTGCTTCCACCCTCATCTGTCGCGATTGTGGTCGACCATCCCATCCTGATACTCCATGGGCCCCGCCTCCCATCTGTGTCAACTGCAGAGACCAGCATCCCCCTTGCTCGCCGGACTGTAAGATTCTCCAAAAGGTGTGGAAAATAATGGAATACAAGACCCTGGATAGGCTGACCTACACTGAGGCTAAGCGTAAGTTTGAACGACTGCATCCAGTACGCATGACGTCCACTTATGCCGCCACTGTCGCTCCAGTTACACTTCCCATAGCTGCACCATACATCGTTAGCTCTCAGAGCCAGAGAACCACACCTGCCCCCTTGATGGTGGGGGGCACTTCACTTCCTGTTGCTCCTGCTCCATCTACTTCAGGAGCAACACCCTCCCCCCCCCCAACCATCGGTGACATCAGTTCCCCTTGACCTCCCTTCGCAAGTTCCGACTGGTTTAAAAGTGGACACCCACAAGTGGCTCAAACAACCACCGGTCGCTGGTCGTAGGGCCTCATGGTCGTCGTCCGTTCCTGAGACTGACCCAGTGAGGCCCTCCCAGCCTGAACCATCGAAGGCACGCCGAGAGAAGCTGAAAACGGAAAAGGTTCCCAAGAATCCCGACACTGTGGTCGCACCCGTCCCACCGCTTCCTACAAGCTCAGCATCTGAGGATGAGGTGGAGAGTCTGGCGTCTGCTGAAGACCTGGATCTCGCCGGTCCATCAGACGCCATGGATGTCACTCGCACTGGTACTGAATCGGTGGCAGCGAGTGAACAATCGGCGTAAACTGTCTTCCCAGTCCCTTCACGCCTTTCAAAGCCATGGACAATCTCATCCTCCAGAGGAATTGCAGTGGTTTCTTCCATCATCTAGCTGAGCTCCGACAACTTATCAGCCTTCACCCTTTCTTCTGCATTGGTCTTCAGGAAACTAGGTTTCCATCGACCCCCGCCCTCTGTGGCTATCGGGGTTATTATAAGAACCGGGCAGCTTATGAAAAGGTGTCTGGTGGCTTCTGCATCTACGTCCTTCACAGCGAGTCTGTCCCTCTACAAACACCCTTAGAGGCTGTCGCTGTTCGGGTGTGGACGCCACAGGCTGTAACTGTCTGTAGTCTGTATCTTCCACTGGATGGTGATGTTGCACAGCATGTCCTGGCTGCGCTGGTAGCGCAATTGCCGCCGCCTTTCCTGTTACTGGGCGACTTCAAGGCCCTTAACCCTCTGTGGGGTGGGTCGGTGGCAACAGGTCGAGGTGCCACCGTTGAGCATTTATTGGCACAGCTCGATCTTTCGATTTTAAATGATGGTGCCTTCACACACTTCAGTGTGGCGCATGGCACGTACTCCGCCATCGACCTTTCGACCTGCAGCCCTAGCCTCTTACCTACTGTCCAATGGAGTGTGCATGACGACCTGTGTGGTAGTGACGACTTTCCGATCTTTCTGTCACTGCCACAGCGTCATTCTTCTGGGCGCCCTTGCAGATGGACTATGAATAAGGCTGACTGCCGCTATTGACCCTGTTTCTCATGAAGCCATTGATACGGTCGTTCACTCAGTCACCACCAGCATCATTAATGCCGCAGAATCTGCCATTCCCCGTTCTTCTGGGTCCCCTCGGCGGAGGATTGTGCCTTGGTGGTCGCGTGACATCGCTGAAGCGATTAAAGATCGCTGGCGGGCGCTCCAGCGTCACAAGCGTATCCCTCCTTAGAACACCTCATCGCCTTCAAACGGCTGCGTGCGCGAGCCCGCCGCCTTATCCGCCAACGCAAGCGGGAGTGCTGGGAGCGGTATGTGTCCACCATTGGCCTATATGTCACTCCATCGCAGGTCTGGGCCTAGATTCGACGCCTCTGTGGCTGTCGGACCCCTGTCAGCGCCCCTGCGCTCTCACTGAATGGAGCAGTTTGTACTGTCTTCGACCTAATTGCCAACCCCTTGGCCGAGCATATTGCTCTGAGTTCCACTTCTTCGAATTACCCACTGGCCTTCCACTTCATTAAAGAGCGGACGGAACGTCGGAGCCTTTCATTTCGCACCCACCATCCTGATTCCTACAATGTTCCTTTCAGTGAGTGGGAATTTCACGGTGCCCTCGCCACTTGTACTGATACCGCTCCTGGGCCAGATTGCATCCACTGGCAGATGCTGAAACACCTTTCAGTGGACTGCCAGCGACGCCTCCTTGACCTTTACAACCGTCTTTGGGTCGAGGGTGAGTTTCCGTCGCAATGGCAGGAAAGTATTGTTATCCCCGTTTTGAAATCTGGCAAGAACCCTTTGGATGTGGACAGCTACCGTCCCATTAGCCTCACCAACGTTCTTTGCAAGTTGCTTGAACAGGTGGTGAGCTGGTGGTTGAATTGGGTACCGAAGTCTCGGGGCCTTCTGGCTCCGTCTCAGGGTGGGTTACGTAAAGGCCGCTCCACTGCCGACAATCTGGTGAGCCTGGAGTCAGCCATCTGTACTGCCTTTGCCCGCCGTCAGCACCTGGTCGATGTCTTTTTCGACATGCGGAAGGCGTACGATACGACATGGCGTCATCACATCCTTTCTACGCTTCATGGATGGCGTCTTTAGGGTCCACTGCCTATTTTCATCCGAAATTTTCTGTCGCATCGAACGTTCCGCGTGCAAGTCGCAGCCTCTCATAGTTCCTCCAGAGTTCAGGAGAACGGGGTACCACAGGGATCTGTCCTCTGTGTGTGCGTGTTTTTAATTGCAATAAACGGGCTCGCTGCAGCGGTGGGAACTTCTGTCTCAGCTTCGCTGTATGCTGACGACTTCTGCCTGTACTATAGCTCCATTGGCATTGCAGCTGCTGAACGTCAGCTGCAGGGCGCTATCCGCAAGGCGCAGTCTTGGGCTGTAGAGCATGGTTTCCAGTTTTCGGCTGCCAAGACCTGCGTTATGCATTTCTGCCAGCGACGAACAGTCCACCCTGAGCCGCGGCTTTATCTTGCTGGTGAACTTCATGCTGTGGTGGAGACACGTAGGTTTTTGGGTGTGGTTTTTGATGCCCGGTTGACTTGGCTGCCTCATATTCGGCAGCTTAAACAGATGTGTTGGCGGCATCTAAATGCTCTGCGATGCTTGAGCCACACCAGCTGGGGCGCCAACCGATCTACCCTCTACCAGGCGTTAATGCAGTCCCATGTGGATTATGGGAGTCTATGGCTCAGCATCCCCATCTGCGTTGCGGGTGCTGGACCCAATACTACACAGTGGGATACGACTTGCCACTGGTGCCTTCCGGACCAGCCCTGTGGAAAGCATACTTGTGGAGGCAGGTTTCCCTCCACTGCAGTTACGACGCCAACATTTACTGGCTACTTATGCTGCCCATGTTTTTAGCTTGCCCAGACATAAAAATTATCGTCTCCTGTTCCCGTAGTCAGTCGTCCATCTCCCAGAACGTCGGCCCCGGTCGGGTTGTCCGATCGCCGTCCGCGTCTAAGAGCTTCTCTCGGGCTTGGGGTGTTTCCTGTTCCATCTCCTTTCCGGGCCCCTCTGCATACACCCCCGTGGTGTGTGCCTCGCCGTTGCCTTCGGCTCGAATTGGCACAGGGCCCGAAGGACTCAGTCCCTCCGGAGGCCTTCCGCCGCCGCTTTTATTCCGTCCTAGCCACGTATCAGGGCTCTGGCGTGTTTTACACTGACGGTTCGATGGTTGCTGGTCGTGTCGGTTATGCGCTATCTCTAGGGGACCATTCCGAACAACGTTCATTGCCGGCTGGCTGCAGCGTTTACACAGCTGAGCTGGTCGCCATCTTTCGAGCCCTAGAGTATATCCGCTCCTGCTCAGGTGAGTCCTTCGTTATCTGTACCGATTCCCCGAGCGGTTTACGAGCTCTCGACCAGTGTTTCCCTCGTTATCGTCTGGTGATGGCTATCCAGAAGTCCCTGCATACTCTTGCCCTTTGCGGCCGCTCTGTGGTCTTTGTGTGGACCCCCGGCCATGTTGGGATACCCTCCAATGAAAATGTTGACCGCCTGGCGAAAGAGGCCACCAGGAAACCATCCCTGGAGATTGGCCTCCCGGCGACTGATTTGCGGGCAATCTTACGCCGAAAAATTTTCGATTTATGGGACACAGAATGGCGCAACCTGCCCATGCCAAACAAACTCCGTTCTATCAAGGAGACGACGACTGTGTGGCGGTCATCCATGCGAGCCAACCGCAGGGACTCAGTCGTCCTTTGTCGGCTCCGCATTGGCCACACTCGACTGACGCACAGTTATTTTCTGTGTCGTTGTGGGGTGGTCTTGACAGTGGTCCACATTCTGTTGGAGTGTACCCTTTTAACTGTGCTCAGGCTGACGTTTGCGCTGCCTGATACGCTCCCTGCCCTTCCTCTTTCATGGCTGGCTTAGTTTTGCGTTTTATTCGGCCAGGGTTTTTTTATCATTTAATTTGAGTGTTTGTTATGTTTTTCTTGTGTTGATTCTGGCCTTTGGCCTACGATTTTAAAATGAGTTTTTAATGTGTCTCTCGGTGGTTGGTCTCTCCTTTTTTTGTTTCTATGGTCGGCCAACCACCGTCACACTCTGTGTGATTTTAATTCGTTTTGTCTGGTCTTTGTCTAAGTTTCTCTTGTCCTGTGTCGTCTGTCATCTATTCTGTTGATCGTTTTTATACTCTGTGGGTGTTTTTAGTGTTTGGAAAATGGGACCGATGACCGTAGTAGTCTGATCCCTTTAATCCCACAACCAACCAACCAATCTACCTCAGTAACTGGACTACAATGGGACTACATGTGTCTAAGTGTATCGAAAGATATATATATATATATATATATATATATATATATATATATATATATATATATATTAGCACTCCGGTGCACAGCTGCAGGACTATGCTTTTCGTAATATGCTGCAAACAATGATCGGTAGTAATTAAAGTCGCTGGTTCAAAAGCAAGACTAATAAATTAGTCGACTTGGCGCATCTTGAAGGCCACGGAGGAGTTCACGAGAGATTCAGCCATGGCACACAACGCTTCCTTGCCTGCCAGTCATAATTCTGTACAGGTGACGACACCTATTAGTCACTGCTAAAGATCTTCAAGACTGTACATCATGTTTGGGCGGGCTCTTTCAATAATATTATTTCTGAGAAGGCACAGAGTGTCGCAGAATCGCTTGCTACCATGGAAACGCTGCTTAAGTGCCGTCCTGCGTGCAAGGAAAGCACCATAACATTATTGTTGACAGGGGTAGTTTCTAGGACAGATCGAGGAGTCTCGCGAAACAACTTCAGTAGTTGAGATGTGTCAGTTCTTCAAGGAAATGGCGACGGTAACAAACGAATAAGTGAGAGTTCAGTGACAGTAGTCATGGTAGTAGTAGTGCAAACAGTAGCACTAATGACCTCGTAATTGCTTGTGAGAGTTGATAATAGCTAGGTAGTTACAGGAAGTAATTTTTGTTTTATTTCTTTCTTTGTTTTTCATTTAGTATTACTATGTAACATCACAGACGTGTGGCTAATGGCTTGCTTTAACTCTCCAAATAACGACGTAGTATTCATGAAGAATAAATAACTGAATAAACACACAAATATCTGTATATCTACGGATTTCTAATTATCTCTTTTTCTGTTTAAATTCTGATAATACTGTTCGGCCCAGTTTTATCTTATGCGTCCTGTATAGTGTATAATTCGTCTGCACACGTTTGTTCTCATATTACACTCGCTGTATTACCTTTGGAAGTTCTTTGTTGTTATACTTATAAGGACTCAAGGACTCGCATTATTCGTCACAATTAGATTGCAATATCATTATGCTTTGAATATTAATGTTTGTGCATCATTATCCTACAAGTAAATTTTCATTTTTCCTTACAGTTCAAATGGCTCTGAGTACTACAGGACTTAACATCTGAGGGCATCAGCCCCTAGAACTTAAAACTTCTTAAACCTAACTAACCTAAGGACATCACACACATCCGTGCCCGAGGCAGGATTCGAACCTGCGACCGTAGCAGTCGCGCGGTTCCGGACTGAAGCGCCTAGAACCGCTCGGCCACCGCGGCCTGCTTCCTTACAGTATGTCCCTGAAATATAGAATAATCCTTGAAGCTCCCAGCACTCTCCCTAGAAAACACACAGCCCATATTGGCATGCAGAATTCAAGTAGGTGTAGCAAAATCCGTTACCGCGGAGAATATGTTATTAACGTTGAACTGGATTTAACATAAAAAATTAATTTCTTTTTTTTTTCTTAAATAACGAGCAGAGCTGAGTGTCAAGTCTGAAGAGGAAATCTCTATAGTTAGTAGTGAACGAACTGATGATCATAACAAAAAATATTACAGTTGAACATTCAGGCACTCACACATAGAATTCAAATATTAGTTCAACGCAGTTGCTAATGAATAGCACTGGTGAGTGGATCTTTACGTTTCATGTAGATGAAGCTCTTTTCATCTTTAATTAATTTTATCATGCTGACATTAAGTAAACCTTACCTCCTACTGAGGAAGCCTTACTAAGTCTTCTCTATGCAGAAGATTCTATGAGAGGTACACTGTTGTTATGTGGCCGTTTTCATCAAAACTGCCACGACGCATAATTAAATAAATTAATAAGTCCAGCCAATCTACATTTACCCGAAGTTACAGACAAGATTCATTAACAACACCATTAAAATTCATGTCAGTGATTACCATATCCAGCTACCATACTTCCACATTAAATTCTCGTTCTAGAGATCTGTCTAAATATAGTTGGGAGTCTTAATGAGAGCAAGCTGAGCAGAAGCCAGTCGAGCAGAGGAGGTAGCCAGCGTTGGCCATTAAGAGGGACTGAAAATTTTCCAAGGACCATCGCTGCCAGGATAACAGAGCAGGTAGAAAGTTTGGAACAGTATTTGTTTGTGGGCTGAATTCCGCCACAAAGGCACTGCCTGTATAGTATGCTAAGCGATGGAAGGCTGTTGTGTTGTTAACGTGGTTAGTCTGCTGGCGCTGAAGAGGACGTGCAGTAAGGATACAACGAAGGAGAGCCGTATTGCAGCCCCCTGTCTTCTGCAGGAAGCCAGTATATTGGGAAATGCTGGACCTGAAGCAGATGTAAAGATGAAATCTGTCGAGTGGAGTGAGGCGGGTGGCTGTCCAGTGCTTTTCTCTTTAAGAACGCAGGACAAGCAGCCATCAAGCTGATGCCAAGTTAATTGCTTCTTTGCCGACTTTGCTAAGAAATGGTAAGAGTAGCTACCATTGGATAATATGAATAAAGCCTACAGTGGAAGAAAAGGAACCATGGCCTGTTTGGCTACAACAGGAGACAGGAGAGACATTAGAAATCAGGACCTGCTTGTTTCTGAACTCCAGCACTAAAAACCCACATGAATTATTAGCTATGTTTAAACTAAATATGTAAGAGTGATTATTGTGTTATTGAAACGGAGCTGACTGGTGCGCACTGGGAAGAATAGTTGTGACTGGTGCACAAAATCACACAAATAAAAAAACTGCTTCTTTCTGGGAGGACTCTATGGAATCTACCTCAATGTGAGACTCACGGCGTGGTGCTTAAGCTGAGAGAGTGACTTCCAGTGTGGGCTATGAGGGACAGCCGCCTTCGATGCAGGCTAGGGGACTTAGAATTTTCAGCCACCACAGCCGTCACTCGCAGGAATCGATAACGCCACCTATGGTCAGCCACTGTAGCGTTTGTGATGGAGTGTATGCCGAATTTTCAGATTTACCCTTAAATTTCTAATTCAAGTACTGTTACTAGCAATGTCAGTATATTCTCATTGAAGATAGTGGGTGCATGCGTGACTCTGTCTCTAGTTCTTTCTTTCCTCTTTGGTAATCATTTGACAATCACTTCGTGCCTTCCATGAACTTGTTGTGTTAACTTTAATGTAATCTCCTCGACCTCATTAGTTGACTTTTGCCAAGGTGTTGTTATTTGAATTCGGTTGCAGTTCTACTGATATTTATTGAACGTAATGATTTTATGTCCTTGTGTACTGGTATTTAACTTGAAGTCCACAGCAAATTGTAATAAACAAGGTCTCATAGTGACTACTGTTTTAGTCAGTAGTTTGATGAAACTTCCTATTTCATCATCTTGTAAGTAACAGCACCTACATTTGTCGTATTCAGGTGTGACCCCTGTTCGGTAAATGAAGTATATTAAGTTATTCGTTGTGTGACACCTGTAGCTAAATTTGCGTGAGTATGTGGGGAGTAAGCTCATTATCGCTCACCATACATGTATGCATGTTTTTATTATGTCACGTTTTAATATTTTTCTTATTATGCCTATATGATTTTTTTATTCAACTAGAACTACTTAGTTCTAAGAATACCACGATGTGTAATGATAGTCACACACTTAGAACGTTTTATACTGGTATATATTGCATAATGGAAATTCAGATATTTAATGTATTTGTTCTTGTTCACTTTTTGTATTTTTGTAGGCAAATTTCTGTATTTTATATCAGAGGACTGCTCGTAAATAAGCTGAAACCGGAAATCAATAAAGATAATTTGCGATCTTGATGTAAGATTTTTATATACACGCGGATTCCCTGTAAGGTCCCCCGATACAGCTCTTAACGACATCCACAGTGATATTTCCATGTCTCGACAGTGACTTCACATCAAATCGACGTGTACCACAGTTTATCTAATTTCTCTAATTACCTTTGTATTGTGATTGTAGCATATTGACCATATTTGCTCAGAAATACCTTAAGTAGGAAGCAGATTACAGCAGAGCCAGCCGCGGGCAAGCCTTGCAAATCACAACAGAGCCTTATCACTTTGCTAATTTAACCAAACAGGCGAGCTGTGGAAATGGTTGACACAGCAGCAGCTAAGAGGAAGAAGGCAGAAGCCTTCGCACACCACCAAATAAATAAAATAAATGTCGTGTGGCTAGGGCCTCCCGTCGCGTAGACCGTTCGCCGGATGCAAGTCTTTCGATTTGACGCCGCTTCGGCGACTTGCACGTCGATGGGGATGAAATAATGATGATTATTACAACACAACACCCAGTTCCAGAGCGGTGAAAATCTCCGACCTAGCCGTGAATCGAACCCGGACCCTTAGGATTGACATTCTATCTCGCTGACCACTCAGCTACCGGGGGCGGACATCGAGGGAAGGTGAAACGTATTGGACAGAAGTAACTATAATTTGACAACTAGATGGCGCAGCAAGCGTGAGAATATAGACATCAAATGCGTGGCACACAGCAGTTTTCATCCGAGACGCTCAGCATGACTGTCTCCATTACGGGATCGCGCGCTGCTGGTAAACCTCTGCTAGTAGAATGGTGACTGTGTGCCGGTAGCCCTGCAGAAGTTTCAGTTTCTCAAGATGGTGAAAAAAAGCACCGGTCCAATGTCTGTAGAGGTCTGGAGAAAATAATTAAAAAATTCGGAAGACACGTTTTTCGAAGCGAAATGTGACAGAAGTGGAAAAACAGTTGATCTGACGTCTATCGAAGATGTTGCCACAGCACTGCAGGAGGGGTCGAGCTGTGGCGTGCTAACATGCAGTGCACGAGGAATTGACCGAACGGTAGATATACCTGCAATGCAATGCAATCCATAGTCACGCATGTCCATGAGCTGCTTGGTAAACAACTGCCAGGAAGACAATCGTTCGCTCTGGAATTTCTTGCTCGCACTGAAATGGGCAATGAATGACCATCAAACATTCTGTGGAGAGATGAAGCCCATTTCCAAGGAAACGGGAATACGCAGAACTGCAGAATAAGGGCAATGAAAAATGCACATGCACGTCGACCTGTACCACTTCACTCTGCAAACGTGACTGTGTGGTGCAGCTTGACGGCATCGTTTATCGTAGTGCCGTATAATTTTCGAGGAGAGGAGTCGTGCGGGTCCTGTTAACTGTACCATCACTGGTGAACGCTATGAGAGCCTTCTGTACACCAGCCCTTCAGCAGCTTGAATGTGAGGATAGGATCATTTTCGTGGAAGATTACGCTCCTCTGCGCATTACACAGCCAGTGGAGCGGCTACTGCAGAGACTCTTCGGAAATGCTGGACTGATCAGCGGTCATTTCCGTACAGCCCGGCTGTCTAGACCACCTCATTTTAATCCTTTTGATTTCTGACTCTGAGGTTATCTGGAAGCTGTTACGCTGAGTGCTCCAGCTATAATGGAGGTGAACTGAAGGCATCTATTGCACAACACATTCTGAACGTGACCCCCAAGACACTCCGATCTATTGTGGAACATGCTAATTTCTAGATTTTACTTTCTGGCAGAAAACGGCGGTCACCTTGTTGAATCTATATTCCACTGGTCTTTGTATAGTTGGGAAACCGATGTCATTTTGCTTTTTGAGCGGTTTTTGGTCCCAGGATAAGACTGAAGTCATTTTGCATTTTGTGCAGTTTTTGGGCCAAGGAAAATTAAAAACAGATGTTCTGGTATTTATGCTGTTTTTGGCCTCAGGACTATTAAGGGCAGATTTTGTCCAAGCAATGCAGGACGACCGACCTGTGGTGGCTTGCCTAACTAACATTGCTAAAACTGTTGACTGCGAACTTGCAGAATGATACACATTGAACTCTACAGACCGTGTAACGTACAACTCAAACCGTATCAATCGTAATGCGATCATTTGTAGCAGATCCCAGTTACGTTAAGAGGCTTCGGCGGCATTAATTGGTAAAATTTCCGTTGAACTGTTTTTGTTCCATGATGTTTCCCCCTGCATCAATAATATGCTGTTGAAATTTGACGTCATTTTGAGCAGCGGTTCTGTTTATATGGTGTTTTAAAGCTGGGACTTTAACTTTTACACCTGTAAATACTTAGTCACTTGTATACTGAAATCGTGTTGTGTTAATATCACAGCACTACCACCACGTGGCTGTGATACTTGGGGCGCCGTCCGGATTGCTGTGTGGGGCCCGCAGTTTCGAGCCTGCTTCGGGGCGTCCTGCCCTGAGACAGGAGGCGCCGAGCTGCCGCCGCCATGGAGCCAGCCAAGCCCTGTGTTGCTACACACTAGTGAAATCAAGGACACGGTGAAACTTCTGCTCACACACACACCTTTATTTTCACACCTCCGTGTTACAGAGAGCAGCACAATGTACAGACTTAACAGAACACCAACAGATGGCGTAGGAGTCTTCATTCCCCGACATCCTCCCCACCCTGATCCATCTCGAGGGGGACGACCAGCTGGACTGGTCGACAGATCTTCATACCATCTGTCTGGCGGAGGATAATGAGAATCTTAAGACTTCGACTTCAGGCAGTCGTGAGGCTCTCAATTCCACCTACATTGAGTGCCATAAGCACATCCAAGCACTACGAGCACTAGGAGAAAATGTGGACTCATGGGAGAGTGCTTGCACCCAAACTTCTTCGAGCCTTTCCTGAATAAGTTTGCAAAAATTGGCTTGTGCATGCGGGAAAGCAAAAGATTGAAGAAGGGAACCTCACCCGCCTTATGGAGTTCTTAAATGAAGAGGTGGAAGGAGCTATCAATAGACGCAAAATTCGTGGAGATACTGTTCCACACGAAAATTATGTACCAACAGCATCTGCCTTCCATGTAAAGGTTAAAACGAAGAGGGACAAGAAGAAACAACAGAATTCAGAGCCCTTCCGTGTGTATTGCGACGAAAGAGGCCCCTGGGGCCAAGACTACCAAAAGATTGCAAGCTTGCAGGCAAGAACAGACGCCCTCAAGACAATGAACCGTTGCTTTCTATGCCTGAGACGTGGCCACAACAGAAATCAGTGTTTCAAACCTTGAAAGGCGTCCTGTGCGGAATGTAAGGGGGAGCATCACATTTCCATCTGTAGTAGCCATACCACAACAGAAAATAAAATTGAAACTATGACTTCTAACTTCACATACCTGCAGACTGCTCGTGTATCACAGGACCAACTGGTAAGAGCAAACAGACACGTGCCATCCTGGACACAGGGAGTCAATCGAGTTTCATTCACCATTCACTGATCGAGTCCCTCCAACTAAGTGTCATTGGAAGCACTACTCTGGAGATAGCTACTTTCGAATCCACTCACGGTTCATCACTCTCAAGGAAGAAGGTGCAGTTTAATATGATGGGGTGCTCCACTAATTCCCATATATCAGTGACAGAATTCGAAAGCACAAATAATTTTTCACAGCAACCAACAGTGCCACAAGATGTAGGAAATATGGCCTCGAGGGGTGGTACACCGCTCGCAGATCCTAAAGGAGACACTGAAGATCTATTGAGATACTGATTGGAGTTGATTATTACTGAAGAATCGTGACTTTGGAACAACCAATCAAGGTGTCACCATCATTGGTTTTTCTCCCTACAATCTTCGGGTATGTTCTCAGTGGAAAAAGATCTAGCACCACCGTCAGCAGAGCAACTGTCAACTTTATTCAGGGCAGCAGTGCGCCGATTTTTGGTTGGGAGTTGGGTTGTTTGGGGGAAGAGACCAAACAGCGTGGTCACCGGTCTCATCGGATTAGGGAAGGACGGATAAGGAAGTCGGCCGTGCCGTTTCAAAGGAACCATCCCGGCGTTTGCCTGGAGTGATTTAGGGAAATCATGGAGAACCTAAATCAGGATGGCCGGATGCGGGATTGAACCGTCGTCCTCCGATTTTGGGACCTGGAGACAATCGGGATAACAGAACACCAACAGATGGCGTAGGAGTCTTCATTCTCCGACACCCTGAGACGTAGCAGGCTGGCCATAGAGCTACTTCAGTGGGTTCAGTGGGTTCAGTGGTTGTAATAAATCGTGGCAGAGAGCCGCAATAAAGGGATGTGAACAGCAAAAAACAATCTCTCTGGCTCCAGCCCTCTTCACTAGTGTCAGAATACTGACAACATATTTCCAGAGCAACGTCAAATCTACAACCAGCTGCGGCCTGCTGGACAGCAGTGGGGCTGTCAGCCGTGTCACGGCTGCCGCCACCTTAGCTGCAAAATCGGGAATGTCATTGACAGAAGCAGTGGCGTTCCGCAACTGCTCCGCCACGGTGTACCCTGTCAGCGTTACCGGAACGCATGCGCGTACACACTCGGTGGGAAGCCACTGGATGCCTCAGGCACGCTGCCACTGTTTGTAATAAATCGTGGCAGAGAGCCGCAATAAAGGGATGTGAACAGCAAAAAACAATCTCTCTGGCTCCAGCCCTCTTCACTAGTGTCAGAATACTGACAACATATTTCCAGAGCAACGTCAAATCTACAACCTACAGTATGGTAGGTCAACAAATTTTAACTGTTGCTGAATGTTTTATTCATAGAAAAGAAGCTTGACTACTGTGCTTTTTGTAAGGTGAATTTTAGAAGTAAAGAGTCAGTACATTTCTTACACTTCAGAAGCTATAAAGGAAGGAAGGATAAACTTACTGAACCTGAAGTGGAGAAGTACGGAAGGAAGGATGTTCAGCTTAACGTCCCATCGACATCAAGATCATTAGAGACACACGACAAGCTCGGATTGTGTCAAGGATGGGGAAGGAAATCGGCTGTGCTCTTTCAAAGGAACCATCTCAGCATTTATTGATTTATGAAAACCACGGAAAATCTAAAACTGGATGGCCGGACGCGTGTTTGAACCGTCGTCCTCCAGAATGCGACTGCAGAGTGCTAACCACTGCGCCACCTCACTCGGTTTCACAGGCAATGGGAGTAACCATTGGCTAGTACCTGTTGGGTGCACCCAGTGTAGCTTAGACAGTCATTCAGCACCATATACAGAATCATTATCAGCGGTATGTTTCACTTGTAAAATCTACGGGCAGTTGGCTAAGTAGCGCTGTGTGTCGAAATGGTTAATGAAAAAAAATGAAGTGATTGTATGGCATTGCTGGCCGGGAGGCCCCATCCGGGGAAGTTCGGCAGCCAAGTGCAAGTCTTATTTCAGTCAACGCCACATTGGTCGACTTGCGTGCCGATGATGAGGATGAAAATCATGATGAGGACAACACCCAGTCCACGAACGGAGAAAATATCCACAACGTCTGGAAATCGAACCGGGGCCCACTGCATGAGAGGCAAGCACGTTGCCACTCAACTAAGCAGGCGGACATAGCTAATGTTTGGACGTAAGAGTTAGGTTAATATATTTTATTTTGTGTGTCTTTACGATTATTGGTGTTGCAAAGCGAGTTCCAGGAATGACGAGATTTCTGCAGAGTCAGAGACGCAAGGTGTGTCAGAACTGTAGGCAGTTCGCAAATGTTATCGAAAATGTTAGTACACCAGACAGTAGTTAATAAGGAATTATGTAGTATAATGGAACCACAATCACCACACCCAGGTATACAATTGTCAGCAACAAGATTAGTTGGTATAATCAGCTGAGGATATGCAAGCTTTTGTGGAAGATCTTAAGAATTGGGCAGATGTGGAGGGTTGGTCTGACACGGAAATTTTAAGAGTATCAAAGCTGAGATCAAAAGGATAAGCAAAAACGTATGCAACAAATGCGGTATCTCTCAAAGGAGAAAGAACGTTTGAGTAATTTAATAAGGGGTTGGTAAAGAGGTATACGAATGAGAATAGCGCCAAACGTTTTAGGGAAGAGTGGGCCATGGTAACGAAGAAGCATGCAGTGTTGATAAAAGAAATTTGAGACAAAATAAGGTGAGCAATGAGTGTACTTAAGAGTTGTGACAGAACACTGTGGTATATAGGGTGATCTTACGAGAGGCTCAGTAGAGAGTGCTTCACACATTTTAAGAGGATTGCCTACAGAGATGTCAAGAAGAGTATACAGACAGCGAGCCAGGTGATTTGTTCACAGCTGTCAGATTAGCTTGAACATGAGGAAATTGACATGACAACTAGATTGCAGATAAGACAGATGGTATTTTCAAGCAATGTTAGTTGTTGTAAGTGAGGACAAACGGGGCATGTGAGGAGTCTCGGTACAATGGGTGTAAAGGAAGGGGTCACAGTAGATTCAGAGATAGAGGACCTGGAAAGAACCAGATGTTAAACGTCACAGGGAACCAGAGGTCATTCCCAGTAAGAATAAATGCTACGAAGGGTATGCAGAGGTGGACTGTACAATCAGAAGAATAATAGGAAAGAGGAATTGAAGGGTATGATTGGACACAGGGGTGCTTGTGTTGTTTGCCAGTGAGGATCTTGTAGAACATAAGCAATAGAACCCATCATTTTATATAGATTGGAAGTGGGAGTGGAAGATAATGGTGTCACGTTGTGGAACACTGGACTCGCATTCGGGAGGATGACGGTTCAATCCCGCGTCCGGCCATCCTGATTTAGGTTTTCCGTGATTTCCCTAAACCGCTCCAGGCAAATGCCGGGATGGTTCCTTTGAAAGGGCACGGCCGTTTTCCTTCCCCATCCTTCCCTAATCCGATGAGACGGATGACCTCGCTGTCTGGTCTCCTTCCCCAAACAACCCAACCCAACTCACGTTGTGGAGATTGGTGGACATAAAATTTTGCCTGGGCATGATTCATTTAAAACAATGTGTAGAGCTTGTGCCATGCATGAGTGAGGACTATGACATGATTCTGGGGATGGATTTCGTGTATCAGCATTGTGCCAAAATAGTTCTCTAAAAGCATATGGTGGAACCTGACTGCAAATCTTTTCATGGCTACCAGCGTATCAATGTCACGAAGTGAGTCTATCACGGATGACAAACCATTTAAGCTGCGAACAATCACGCTAAGATTCGATTCACATAATTTTATACCTAAAGATACCAGGAAATCGCTTTGTGTTAATGGCGAGTCTAGCTTACCAGTAGGTATTTTGTGTGTGCCAGAAACTTTGGAAGTAAATCAAGTACTGGATTAGGCAGGTTACTTAGTGAAGAGAAGTGTAGTACATGTACAAGAGAAAGGTAGTGAGAAAATTGTGGCCGGCCGAAGTGGCCGTGCGGTTAAAGGCGCTGCAGTCTGGAACCGCAAGACCGCTACGGTCGCAGGTTCGAATCCTGCCTCGGGCATGGATGTTTGTGATGTCCTTAGGTTAGTTAGGTTTAACTAGTTCTAAGTTCTAGGGGACTAATGACTTCAGCAGTTGAGTCCCATAGTGCTCAGAGCCATTTGAACCATTTTTGAGAAAATTGTACCTGTATTTGTGGATATTTTCAGAGTTGAGGATTTACAGTTAACGAAGTGGCTGTTGACGTCTAATGTTGATATCCTAGATGAGGAAGAATGGGATGCGAGGGGTGTCAGCTACAGACAATTCCAAAACGCCATTGAAACTGCATTATGAAGGGAGGTAAGTCAGCTAAAGGAGAGTGATCGACAATGGATGGAAGAATTACTTTTGGAATTTAGGGATTTGTTTTCCCCAGTGACACATATTACACAGCACTGAATACCAACAAGAGATGAATCACCGATTCACCACAAATCTTACAGAACACCAAAATTTTTGCAGCCGATTCTGGAAGAATTTATCGATCAGCAGCTGAAGGAAGCTACTATTGCTTACGGTAATATGTTATGAGGGGCTGGAATTGTTAGTATGCTCAACAGTTAGCAGATGGAATACAGAAGCATAGGTGTTGCAATTATCAACATTTGGATGCTAAGACTATAACGGAAGCGAGTCCTTTCTTGAGTGTTATGGAAACCATAGAACATTTGGGTCAGTGCAAGTATTTTTCAACGATGCAATTAGCAGAGGCTACCATCAGATAGAAATCGCTCTGGAAGATAGATCCAAAACAGCATCACAGGCTGCGGCATGGTAGCGAATAAATTTCCTTTACTTTACGTCTGTGGTCACAAATTTTTTGTCATCAGACAACCGGTTTCGGTCTATAATGACCATCTTCTGATCTGTTTTATAAATGTACTGGAGTCGTAGTGGCGTTTGTGACCATGGACGTACAGTAAAGGAAATTTAGCCGGCCGCTGTGGCTGAGCGGTTCTAGGCGTTTCAGTTCGGCACCGCGCTGCTACTACGGTCGCAGGTTCGAATCCTGCCTTGGGCATGGATGTGTGTGATGTCCTTAGGTTAGTTACGTTTAAGTAGTTCTAAGTCTAGGGGAATGGTGACCTGAGATGTTAAGTCCCATAGTGCTTAGATCCATCTGAACCATTAAAGGAAATTTATTCCAAAACAGAATTTTTGTCATTTTGGGATCACTATCAGTACAGGAGGATCTTTCGGATTAATGAATGCACCTGCAATGTTTCAGAAATTGTTAGACGGAATTCTCAGAGGATTGAAACCATATCAATGCTTGATGTACCCTGATGATACAGTCATCCACGCAAGTCATATGGAGCAGCACTTGAGGGAAATGTTCCTGAGATTGAGTGCAGAAAAGGTTAATTTTGTGCCACAGGAGGTGGTCAACACCGACTCAGAGGAAGGCCTCGGCGCTTGTTCGTGACGTCACGTCAGCTAGGCACGGCGAACGCCAGGTCTGTTGCAAGCATAATCATAATGGTGGTGTCTCCCTCTCTGACACAGGAAAATGTGAAACTATTGGCGGTAGGTGACCAACGCACATGATTCTGAGAGATTTCTGCAATCAATTAATTGTCCAATTCATTACACTTCTTAACAAATAGTGTACTCCTGAACTTAAATTTCCACCTGTTTTAAGGATTGACATACAAAAACAACTTCAATGTCCAGCAGCAACAGAATTCGTGCTTCTGTACCTTATTTCTAAATCTGAGGGAGTTACGTTTGTACTGGGTTGCTTTTACAAGAAACTGTGAACATATTGGTGCACTTCTTTAGGTATCTTGGTTGACGATGGGGTGAGGAGCACTGAATGTTAATGAAATATCTTGCGATTGCACACGTTGGGGGACGGGGTGAGGGACAGAAGAAGAGGCAAAAGAGAGATGCTTGTTTTATCTTATAATGTTTCTCCTTTCAGTTGCAAGAGGGGAAAATTTATCTTTTCTAATGTGCATGTTTAAAAAAAGTTTAAGCTCAGCGGCATTTTCGATGTATGAAGCTATTTTGTTTCCTATTTATTATTCCTTTCGTTGAAAACGACTGTAATCTAATGACTGGCACAGTTGGACATTTACAAATGTAAATTAGTTCACATTTCCAGTGACGATGTAAAACGAAAATAAATAAATAAAAGAAACGAGTTCATTGTAAGGGGGTTGGAGTAAGTTTCGATAACAAAATGGATCAAGTAAATATAGTTACTTGAATGTAAAATTTCCGAAGCTTGCTATGGGGCAAAGCATCTTCTCATATTGATCTACGTTTGTTTTGACAGGATTCAGTAATACAGAACTATGATCTTCATTTGTAGCTTTAAGATAGTAAGAAAATCTTTCAATAAAACTGCAGCATCCAAAACAATACCAAACATTTTGTCCAAAAATAAGAGATTTATAGTGATAAGCACTCCCAGGCGTTTCTGCCTGCAACAGACCGGGCGTTCGCCGTGCCTAGCTGACGTGACGTCACCAACAAGCGCCGAGGCCTTCCTTTAAGGTGGCACCCCTTAGTCACATAATTAGTCAGAATGGGGTTAAGACAGACCCTGAGATTGATAAAGCTGTATGTGAATTTTCCATGCCTGTGTCAGAGAAGGAAACTGAAAGAAGCTATCACATCAAGTCTGATCTTAGTGTTTCCTGATTTCAGTAAGGAATTCATTGTCACACGTTGTGTCCTACCATTCACTTTATTGTGTATTTCCTCAAGAAATAGAAGCCCTAGAGCACCCAGTAGCGCATGCATCGATGCAAATGAACCCAGCAGAGTGGAAGTACTCCACGACGGAAAAAGAGACGTTGATCAACATCTATGGTATCACCTACTTCAAGTGTAGCCTCTACGGGAAAAAGTTTCGATTAATAACAGGTCATGCAGTGTTGAAATGACCGCTGGCGTTGAAGGACCCATCTAGTAGGTGGACACGATGGGCAGTATAACTGACTGAGATTGGTTTTGAGGTCGTACGTAAACCAGAATAGAAGCTTTGGAAAGCAGAGGGCTTAAATGAGAAAGCGGCAGTGTTGCAAATAGGTGGTAATGATCTTAAGGAACGTTATGCAGCGCAGAAGTCGAATGACGAGTGTAAGCAGTGCAGTTAAACAACCACAGTTTTGTATGCAGTAAGGGTTGCAGTGCAGAGAAAACAAGTTGAGACCACGAGTACAACGAAACCGAGGAACAGAGAGCAACAGGAGACACATGATCATGTGTTAACAAGTTATGCAGAATGTGGTGCTGCCGACAGGAGAGTTCAGGAGAAATATTGGTGGACCTGAACCAGCAGGTGCAGAACTGCATACAGTACGTACAGAGTGGATTTGTTTCGAACGAGGATACCATTGCCAGAATTCCTGAAGAATTAGCACCGTCTGATTTTCTTAGGACTGAAGTCCTAATAACAAAACACCACCAGGCAATAAGTAGGCATTCACAACTGTAGATCCTTTTTCGAAATATCTGCAAATGGTCGTAATGCCAAACCAACAGGCAGTGATAGTGGCACAACTGCTAGTATACAATTGGATACTGGTGTTTGGTGGACCTGAAAGATAGTAAGGGATCAAGGAACCAATTTTATGTCAGCTTTCTTCAGGGAATTGTGTAATGTGTTATATATAAAGAAGTTGAGGACAAGTTCTCTACAACCTCAAGCTAATGGGTGAACGGGAAGAGTGCATAGAACTATACGGTAGATGCTAGGACACTATGTGGACGCGCACCATACCAACTGGGGTATCCGTTTAAGCCGTATAACTTGAAGCAGCATACGAGTACAGTATTGTCACCGTATAAGGTAGAACGTCATCATAAAACGCCGTTGTCGTCTGACATGCTGAAAACCAAGAAGAGGAAAAAGGAAGAACCGGTTAAGGAATTTGCGAGGGTGATGAGAGAAATATGGAACAGGATTGACAAGGCGTATACACGGACAGTGGTAAAGCAAGAGAGCGGAGATAGCTACATAGCAAGAATGCTGCATTAGAGGATAGGCCAATGGGTAATGCTGTCTGCTTCATACATTCCAGAGAGAAATACGAAGAAATTTTTGACGAAGTATCAAGGGTCATATCAGTTTGTGGAACATACATCACCAGTGAACGTCAAGATTCAGTTGCTGACGACAATTTTGCACAAGGGACGTTTGAAACCTTTCGGAGGGAATCCGGATGTTATCTCAGGAACTGGAGAGCCAGACTGGAAAAGGAAAGTGTAAAATAAGGTGCAGAGTAGCGATGGGAAGGTTGTAGGCGAAGCAGCGATAGAAAGTCCGTGCCGGTCAAAACCTAGAGGATATGAACAGATTTATTTCCCTGATTTAGCATAATCTTTAGTACAGGTGAAAGGAGCTGTTGCGTGGCAGTAGGGGACTTCAGGGGACCAAAGATAATAGGTATACCTGTCCTCAGATGAGATACGACAGGAAAAAAGATGATGGAGGTCATAACTGGGCTACTAGTCGTCATTGGCGTGGAAGCTTGGAAGCATTGTGGGATCACCACCTGACCACCTGGAAGGAGAGTGCTCTTCGCAAAGCCAAAAGCTGTGTTGATCACCGGTCATCGCTGTGTGATGTAGATGGTGTTTAATGCATGGAAGATGCAGAATGAAGTGGAACGACTGGAGGAAGTGTTCCATAATTTTCGGCAGGTGCAGAGAAACACGGAGTACTTAAAAGATTTTATGGGTTATGTGGGAGAATACTTGGGACTTACGAGAAGTTGACGCATGAGATGATGCAGGTCCTGGGGATTATACCACATACGAGAAGGAGGAGAGATGGATCGATGTGGAAGGTCAACTACTAAAAACTATGTTTGGGACAACGGATGAAGAGGACATTAGGAAGGTGAAGGACACAGTGGAAGTAATGAAACAACGGGTAATAGGAAATAAGCAGCGAGTGGGTGGCATACCACGCAATTGACGAGTTTGGAGGAAGATGTGTTGAACAATACTCAGTCAGTACGCCAGCTGATTGGGTAAGTGATGAGATATGCAAAAATTGGGGAAGAACTTGAGAACCAAATTTAAGTAGAAATGTTGGACGAGGATGTAGTACTAACAAAGTGGTTACAGTCCTTGGAGAATAGTGTGTGGGGAGCACGAAGAGAGGCAGCAGTTACGGGAAGCTATGCAGCAAGCTGTGCGAGACGAGGTAGGAGTGAACTTGTCAGCTGAACAGTACCTGGAGGGGCTAAAAAAGAGCAAAAAAAGAGCAACCTCCAAAGTTAGGGTTGGTCTTGGTACCTAATCATAAAAATATACCCTTTTATGTTAACTTAGCAACAGTGGAAGGCCGACCGCGGTGGCCACGCGGTTATAGGCGCTGCAGTCCGGAACCGCGCGACTGCTACGGTCGCAGGCTCGAATCCTGCCTCGGGCGTGGATGTGTGTGATGTCCTTAGGTTAGTTAGGTTTAAGTAGTTCTAAGTTCTAGGGGACTGATGACCTCAGATGTTAAGTCCCATAGTGCTCGTTGTTTATACGTACAAAAAGTAGAAAGGAAGAAAGAATTCGGAACCAGCTACTGTTTAAATTCAGTGGACTGGATTCCCAGAGACTGGAGAGAACTATGACAATAATTTACGTTGGGAACTTGATGGTAAAAGTAATCCTGCAAGAACAGACCGGAGCCTGTTGGGCCAATCACCACGAACTGTCATTCTCATGATTAAGTACAATCTGGTTAAGACGACCTGACGGACCAGGTCTTGTTAAAGAGGCAGGTCAGTACAGCACACCAACCAAATTTAATCATAAATGTGCAAATTAGAAAGTCAAACACAGAAGAGCAGCCGCAGGCCTTACACAACCCAGCAGAGCTGTAACACATTTCAAGGTGAGCCAGCCAGGCAAGGGATGGAGACAGTTGCACAGCAACACTAAGCGAAAGAAGGCGGAAACCTGTCCACATTGTAAGTAAGCTGTTTAGGTTTTCTTATTGGTAACGCTACGAAGCGCTCTGTATGAAAAATCACTGGCTGTGCTGTGTGCAGTCTGTGGCTAGTTTGCATTGTTGTCGGCCATTGTAGTGTTGGGCAGTTGCATGTTAACAGCGCGTAGCGCTGTCCAGTTGGAGGTGAGCCGCCAGCAGTGGTGGATGTGGGGAGAGAGATAGCGGAGTTTTGAAATTAGTAAGACTGGATGTCATGAACTGCTATATACATTATGACTTTTGAACACTATTGAGGTAAATACATTGTTTGTTCTGTATCAAAATCTTTCATTTGCTAACTATGCCTATTAGTAGTTAGTGCCTTCAGTAGTTTGAATCTTTTATTTAGCTGCCAGTAGTGGCGCTCGCTGTACTGCAGTAGTTCGAGTAACGAAGATTTTTGGTGAGGTAAGTGATTTGTGAAAGGTATAGGTTAATGTTAGTCAGGGCCATTCTTTTGTAGGGATTTTTGAAAGTCAGATTGCGTTGCGCTAATAATATTGTGTGTCAGTTTAAGCACAGTCATGTATAATTGTTCTAAGGGGACGTTTCAACACCAACAACTGAGGTAGTACTATTTATGCAACATCGCATAATGAAGCGAAGCAAGCACAGGCCGTAAGCATATAAATACCTAGCCACGTCTGTACTGGTATCGCAACATTACCACCATGGGGCCTGGCTCAATCACACTGCCTCTGCTTGTAATGAATCGTGGTGGAGAACTGTAATAGAAGAATTTGAAAAGCAAAAACAATCTCTCTGACTCTGGCCTCCCACATGAAGAAACATGTTCAATGTGCCTCCTGAGCTTCACATCACGTTTACTGAACTAATATTCACAGTTAACTGAACCTTTTCAAGTAGAAATATCTTACAATTGATTCTAAACTAATGTCTAGTACTTCAACTACATATTGTTGGAGTTTAATTTTCAGGAAGCCCTGATCAGCACACTAGTTTCTCCTAAGCTTATCTGGCTACCTCTTCTAACTGAATTTCATCAAGTGGTTACATGTTGCTGTTGGAAATAATCTCATATGTGGACAGGGAGGCGGAAGTGGAAGAATGCGCTGGGCCCCAGTTATCCTGGGTACTACGCTGTCTGCAATTACTTTCATTTTTGTTTCACATACTGCAACTCATGATTTGCCCACACATGTGTGTCCAAAACCTGTATTAACGGTTGCCGTCGCCGATGCTTCCAACATTCATAGGAAGGAGAAAAGGAAGGGTTTAAGGTTTTGTGAAGAACGAAGTCATTAGAGACAGTGCACGAACTAGGACTGGGGAAGGATGGGGAATAAAACTGTTCGTGGTCTTTTCAAAGGAACCATCCCCGAATTTGCTTTAATCGATTCAGGAAAATAACGATAAACCTAATAGTGTGTGGCCAGACGGGATTGGGACCACAACCCCTCTGTATGTGAGTCCAATGGCTAAACACCGTGTCACCCCATTTGGTGCTCCAGTATTCGAGACCAACATATGGCCCATCCAATGAAGCCTTAATTACCTAATTACTTTCTCAAGCGTCCGATATGACCTGAAGGCCTAACCTTGTGTATATTCCAGCAAAGACATATTGCTCTTTAAATAACTGATGACTGAAACTTGCTTTGAGTTGACTCCACATTGACATATTTAAAATAATTATCACTTCATCTCTGTGAAGTTCCTTGATAGATGCATCTGCATTCCACTTCATGTGTGTTTACCTTCTTGTTTAATCGGGGTCGCGCCAGGTCCACAAGATTCATTGTTGCGTCTTCACAATGCAGGATGTCGATGCCAGGGATTCATATCTTTTCTTAGTTCGGAGGTATTTGCTTCTCCTTCCCTTTTTGTTCTTTTTATTCTTCCCTTTCAAGTAATTTTAGGACATATGGTTACGACTCATATCGTTCCTGGTTCTTTCTAAGACATCCAGTACTCCTTCGACCAACTGTCTCCTAACCGTGGACTATTTTTGTGTCCCTGACACTTTTTTTTCTATTAACATGCTCATTCTCTGTCTACTTTGTTTTTATCTTACCCCATAATGCATAATCTTTGACAGATCTAAGAAGTTGATCTCTTTCACCTTCATATGGATTTCGTAATTTTTTAACATTACACACGTTTCGCTACCATTAATAACTTTGAAAATTCCTCATTCTTGGGGTGTGAACCAAACCACACGTTGGTTTTGATAAGCGTCTTTTGGATCAAATTATGATGTACACAGTTTCAAATGCCACTGAAGTGTAATTTTAAGCAAATATTCTATTGATTAAAAAATAGAAATCGGAAACCCCACAAATTTTTAGTTTTTTCGCAGGCAAACCATTTTTATAATATGTTGATTGAACAGGGTTAGGCCGCCCGCGATAGGCCGAGCGGTCTTAGGCGCTGCAGTCATGGACTGTGAAGCTGGTCCCGGCGGAGGTTCGAGTCCTCCCTCGGGCATGGGTGTGTGTGTGTTTGTCCTTAGGGTAATTTAGGTTAAGTAGTGTGTAAGCTTAGGGACTGATGACCTTAGCAGTTAAGTCCCATTAGATTTCACACACTTTTTTTTTTTTTTTTTGAACAGGGTCGACTTGAAGATAGAAGGACGAATCACGAAAACTAAAATCAGTACAAAAATGTCAAAATAAAAGTTGAACACAACGCACCGGTAGCTGTTACATATATCAAACGTTTGCGTAAGATCTGTCGAAATTTTGGCAAGGCAAAATTCATGTTTTAAACTATTACAATTATCTTCTTCTGCGTTTAATAAGTTATCCGCTTTGAGGAACTTATAATACGTGCATCGACTAAGTTGTATCAGTGCTTCAGAATGGGTAATTGTAATTTTTGTAATGGAATATACACAATAGAAAGACATGTTGCGAAGCTTTTTGGTGTAAAGGGAGACAAGTTGCAAGGATGTGCAATTCTCAGTTGTAGATGAAACTGTAGATAACGTGGAGGCGAAATCGTTTATACTCTTAGTCTTTCTACCCATAGGCATTCCTGATAGCACTGTACCAAGTATGCAGGTTGTGGTGTCACCGCCAGACACCACACTTGCTAGGTGGTAGCCTTTAAATCGGCCGCGGTCCATTAGTATACGTCGGACCCGCGTGTCGCCACTGTCAGTGATTGCAGACCGAGCGCCACCACACGGCAGGTCTAGAGAGACTTACTAGCACTCGCCCCAGTTGTACAGCCGACTTAGCCAGAGATGGATCACTGACAACTACGCTCTCATTTGCCGAGACGATAGTTAGCATAGCCTTCAGCTACGTCATTTGCTCTCATCTCTCATGGAGTACAATCACAGACAGCAGTTAATTGCTTATCTTTCGTTTATCTTGTTTACTTCTTTTGCTTCGGTATCTGTTATGTATGGCGTTCACTAACAAAGATAAAATTATAGACTGCGAGTTAATCTGTATCTGGCCACATTCCATCCCAGCTTTTAACTCCCGCACAACAGCTATGCATTGATTCACAATGCATGCACATAATTACTTTTCCAATATTACTCAATCATTAAATCAGAAAAAATTGTTCAAAGAAGGATTGAAGCACTGGACCATCTTCACGATTTCCATAGTCCATGTTTTTTCTAATTTTTCTTTTCATCAGAATCCTATTTCTCGATTCTGGCCCAGGAGCTGTGTAATGGAGGTGGAAGTAAAGTTACGTTCTGGTTCAATTCAGTAGGCCACGTTGTGATTACAGTCGAGAAGGGGACAGCGCGAGTTGTGTCCTGTGATCTGTCTGTCTGCATGCCTCGAAGCTAAGACTGTGTGGGAGTTGCCACTATGAGGAAAAAGAATTGTCTGAATCGCATAGTTGCCTCTTATTGCACGACAACTACGTATTTTGTACATGTATGTGCGATCATGAGATGTAAACACTGAAAAGTTGAGAGCACCAGCTGACAACGGCTACCTACAAATTGTGGCTCTTGCATACACCGAGGTGAATGTAAAAGAACTACTCGCTGCTTTTTGGGGAGGAAAGCGGAAGATCTCTGTAGAGCAAGGCTGCACAAAACCGTCTGCAGCTGATCAATGTGGCCTCTAGTTGCCAATTGCGAACCATGCCACGAACACCCAAACACTGTGGTGCTGAAGACAATGGAGAAAGAAACATTTGAAACAGAACCTACATCAGTGGCGTCGGGCTCTCTTCACTGGCAAGTGAAGATTTTGTTTGACGCCTAATGATCGCCTTAGGAGGAGTGGAATCGGTCTGATACCAGTTGATGTATCAGGTATGCTTTCCGACGGATTACGCAGGGCAGTGGTTCGGTCAACGTAGAGACCTTTTTATGTACGGTTGCCGGGATACCTTTCCTCACCATAGCGGATATTTTGATGGTTGTCCGCCGTCGATACAGGATCCTCCAATCTATTGTCTAGTCCTATAGGTAGCATTTACTAGACAGGTGCGTCTTTCATGAGGAGCAAAGCGCACTCACCTCATAAACACCATCGTTCAAGAGGCACGAGTTAGTCGGATGGAAGAGCTTGCAGTATCTCCTGAGATAAACCTGTCTGAGCTTGAGTGGGACCAGTCGAAACTGGCAGGGCGTCGTCGCAGGAACCCTCCTCACACTAGAGACCAGAAATGAGCTCCGTATACTCGTTTTAAACTCGCCAGCGAATCTTGTGACGTCATCTCCAAACTCGCCGTCTCCGCTATTGCCCCCTTCTCACGTGAGTCTGTTTGTCGCATACAGGTAGCCAAATGTGTGTGAATTCCTAAGGGACCAAATTGCTGAGGTCATCGGTCCCTAGATTTACACACTACTTAAACTAACTTATGCTAAGAACAACACAATCACCGATGCCCGAGGAAGGACTCGAACATCTGGCGGCAGAGGCCGCGCAATCCGTGACATGGCGCCTCTAACCACGTGGCCACTCCGCGCGGCCATGCAAGTAGCTTAGACTCGCTCAGAAAGGACAGCGAGTACACGAGTTCGCAAGTATAACCGCGGATTCACTGCGTTTCGGCTGCATACACAAACTATTTGAAAGAAACTTTCGCCATTAGAAGGTAAATTACTATTCATTTATCTCACACAAACATGCTTTCGCCTTTGTAGCCATTTTCAAGTACGAGCTGAAATGACACAAAATGTCCGACCTGCCTAAATGACATAAGAACCACCAGAATTAAGGTTATTATGTAAATAACACATCGGTTAGTAACGAATATTGCTCCGTTTATTTATTTATGTGTATGTACATGGTTCACGCACATTAATGTGACCATCGCCTATATTCGACGTCAACAACCACTCACAGACAGCAGATGGTAGCACTAACAGCGGAGCGTATATAAAGCATGCCGGGGACGTGGTGAGGGTTGCGAAAACAGTGCAGCCGTAGTAAGGCGGAAAGAGAGCGATTTATCAAACCGTTCAAGAGTGTATATTATTGGTTTTCGGGCCAACGGTGGAGGCCTTTCCGAAACTATTGAGTTCTGTTCACGAGCAGTCGTGGTTAAAATACCGGGTGATCAAAAAGTCAGTATAATTTGAAAACTTAATAAACCACGGAATAATGTAAATAGAGAAGTAAAAATTGACACACATGCTTGGAATGACATGGGGTTTTATTAGAACCAAAAAAAAGCAAAGTATTGCTAGACACGTGAAAGATCTCTTGCGCGCGTCGTTTGGTGATGATCGTGTGCTCAGCCGCCACTTTCGTCATGCGTGGCCTCCCAGGTCCCCAAACCTCAGTCCGTGCGATTATTGGCTTTGGGGTTACCTGAAGTCGCAAGTGTATCGTGATCGCCCGACATCTCTAGGGATGATGAAAGACAACATCCGACGCCAATGCCTCACCATAACTCCGGACATGCTTTACGGTGCTGTTCACAACATTATTCCTCGACTACAGCTATTGTTGAGGAATGATGGTGGACATATTGAGCATTTCCTGTAAAGAACATCATCTTTGCTTTGTCTTACTAATTATTGCTATTCTGATCAGATGAAGCGCCATCTGTCGGACATTTTTTGAACATTTGTATTTTTTTTGGTCCTAATAAAACCCCATGTCATTCCAAGCATGTGTGTCAATTTGTGTTGTATAGCTAGAGAAGGCCGAAATGCACGCGTTAAACTCAAGCAGGCTGGCGTGAGGTCTGAAACAGAATACGGAATGAATGCTATAAAGAAAAGTACGTAGCTGCTGGAATACTTAACTTTAATCCATCATTTGTATACATCGTTCTTGATGAGCCATGCTTCATACGATAACTATCAATTGCTATGGCGCCTTGCTAGGTCGTAGCCATTGACTTAGCTGAAGGCTATTCTATCTTCTCTGCAAATAAACGAGGCTTCGTCACTGTTGCATCGCTAGCTAAGTCGTCCGTACAACTGGGCCGAGTGCTAGTAAGTCTCTCTAGACCTGCCGTGTGGTGGCGCTCGGTCTGAAATCACTGATAGTGGCGACACGCGGGTCCGACGTATACTAATGGACCGCGGCCGATTTAAAGGCTACCACCTAGCAAGTGTGATGTCTGGCGGTGGCACCACAATTTGTACCTATCTATCTACATTATTCCGTGATTTATCCAGTTTTCAAATTTATACTGACTTTTTGATCACCCGGTATACCGTGCACGACAAAATGGCGTCATCCGAAACCGGCGCCGATGCAACTGTGATGCGCCATGGACCGGAGATGAAATAGGTGAACCGCAACTGCGGAGATGTATATGGACGAACAGATGTGCCACTGTGAGCAACGGAATACGCAGATGACCAAGGGGCTACTAAAAACCATTCAGCGAACGTTGCTGCGTATGGGCCTCCGCTGCAGGACCTTGGTTCGTTCACCCATGCTGACTGGCATTCACCGGCGACGAAGCCTGGCACTTGCACGCCAGTACCTCAACCGGAGGTCCGCTAAGTGGAAACATGTGGCCTTTTCAGATGAATCACATTTATTGCTCCATCGAACAGAAGGCTGTGTGTGCGACGAGAAGTGTCGGGAGGAAACAGCATACAACAATCGACCAAAGTGTCCGAGCCGGAGGCGTTACGCTCTGGGGAATGCATTCGTGGCATTCACTGGGTGATGTCGGCATTCTGGACGACACTGTTGATCAAAACACCTCTCTTTGGGAGCCATGTCCAACCCCTCACGCACTTTGATTTTCCTCGGCATGGAGGGATCTAATAGCAAGACAATGCAGTGTGTCACGTAGTTCGCCGAGTACATGCGTGGTTACAACAGCATCAGGAGATTTACCCTACTCCACTGGACACCGAACTGCTAAGATTCAAACCCAACTGAAAATCTGTAGGACCACCCCGATCGGGCTTTTCGTGCCGTGGATCCTAAACTGAGAAAAACCAAGTGCAGCTCGCCACGGTTCTAGAGTCCCGATTCCTCCAATCCATGTCGTTACCTTCCAGAACCTCTCATCGTTCCGCGCTGCAAAATTTGGTTATTCGGTCTTTTGACATGTGTTCACACTGTATGTCGTATTACATGTACATCCACTGAAGCTCCAAACAAAGTGGTATAGTCATTCGCATTCAAATACAGAGATATGTAAACAGGCAGAATACGGCACTAGTGTCGGCAACGCCTACATAAGACCAGAGGCGTCTGACGCAGTTGTCAATTCGGCTACTGCTCCTACAAAAGCAGGTTATTAAGATTCACGTGAGTTTCAGTGTGGTGTTAGAAGCAGCACACGAGCGATGGCACACAGCATCTCCAAGGCAGCCATGAAGTGGGGATTTTCCCATATGGCCATTTCAAGAGAGTTCAGTAAATATTCGGAATCCGACAAAACATCAAATCTCAGACAAATTAATGTAGATTTCAATGCTGGGCTATCAACAAGTGTCAGCCTGCGAACCATTCAACGAAACATCTTCGACATGGGCTTTCGGAGCCGAAGGCCCACTCGTATATCCTTGACTGCACGACACCAAGCTATGCCTCGCGTGGGCCCGTCAACACCGACATTGGACTGGAAACATGTTGCCTGGTCGGACGATTCTAGTTTCAAATTGTATCGAGTGGTTGGACGTGTACCGATAGAGAGACAACCTCATAAGCCCGTGGACCTTTCATGTCAGCACTGGACTTTTCAAGCTGATAGAGTCTCCGTAATGGTGCGGGGGTGTGCAGTTGAAGTGATGTGAGAACTCTCATAGTCTGGATACGACTCTGACAGGTGACACGTACGTAAGCATCCTGTCTGATCACCTGCATCCATTCATGTCCATTGCGCATTCCGAAGGACTTGGGCAGTTCCAGCAGGACAATGGAACACCCGCTGGCCACCAAACTCCCCAGGCATGAACATTATTGAGCATATCTGGGATGCCTTGCAACGTGCCGTTCAGGAGAAATCTCCACCCATCGTACTCTAACGGATTTATGGACAGCCCTGCTGGATTCATGGTTTCAGTTCCCTGCAGCACTACTTTAGACATTAGTCGAGTCCTTCTGCGTGCTCCGGGGGCCCTACACGATATTAGGCAGGTGTACCAGTTTCTTTGGCTCTTTATTATGTATGTTTATATATACAGGTTGTGTCAATAGGAAAGGTATGTGCTTCGAGGGGTGACAGTATTAGTAATTCTGAGCAAAAAAACTTCATACGGACATACGTCCTATTCCGAATGGGTTCCACGATAGGACGCATTTAATGTACATAGTTCTGTGTTATTACTCAAACATTGTCACTGATTAAAACTCACCACAGTAGTATAGAAGTAACTCAGATGAAGAGTTTGGCCCCGGAGATTTGTGGTCTATCCAAATCGGAAACTACGCCAAACTGACCTACAAAACATACATAAGTCACAGTCCATGTAGGTCGTGCTAGATTTTCCGTATTCTTTCCGAAACTCCTTCACCAAAGAAGACGAAGTAAATATTCCTGAATTCCAATCAAGAACAACTGCCAAGATGAGAAACATAGAAGTAGATATCCTCGGAGTAACGAAGCATCTTAAAGCACTAAATAAAGGCAAGGCCCCGGTCCATATTGTACACCAGTCAGGTTCCTCTCAGAGTATGCTGATAAAATTCCTCCATATTTAGCAATTATATACAACCACTGGCTCACAGAAAGATCCGTACCTAAAGACTGGAAAATTGCTCAAGTCACACCACACACCAATACCCAAAACGGGAAGGAGTAGTAATCCGCTGAATTACAGGCCTATATCACTAACGTCGTTTTGCAGTAGGGTTTTGGAACATATACCGTATTCGAACATTATGAAGTACCTCGAAGAAAACGATTTATTAACACATAGTCAGCACCATTTCAGAAAATATCATTCTTGTGAAACACAACTAGCCCTTTATACTCATGAAGTAGTAATGCCATCGACAGGGGATGTGAAATTGATTCCATATTTTTAGATTTCCAGAAGGCTTTCGACACCGTTCCTCACAAGCGTCTTCTAACCAAACTGCTAGCCTACGCAGTATCGCCTCAGTTGCGCAACTACATTAGTGATTTCCTGTCAGAAAGGTCACAGTTCGTAGTAATAGACGAAAAGTCATCGAGTAAAACAGAAGTAAGATCCGGCGTTCCCCAAGGAAGTGTTACAGACCCTCTATTGTTCCTGATCTATATTAACGACATAGGAGACAATCTGTGTAGCCGTCTTAGATTGTTTGCAGATGATGCTGTCATTTACCATCTTGTAAAGTCATCAGATGATCAAAACGACTTGCAAAATGATTTAGATAAGATATCTGTTTGGTGTGAAAAGTGGCAATTGACTCTGAATAACGAAAAGTGTGAAGTTATTTCACATGAGTACTAAAAGAAATCAGCTACATTTCCGTTACGCGATAAGTCACACAAATCTGAAGGCTGTAAATTCAACTAAGTACTTAGGGATTACACTTACAAATAACCTAAATTGGAACGATCACATAGACACTGTTGTGGGTAGAGCAAAACAAAGACTCCGATTCATTGGCAGAGCACTTAGAAGGTGCAACAGGTCTACTAAAGAGACTGCTTACACCACGCTTGTCCGCTCTATTTTGGAGTATTGCTGTGCGGTGTGCGATCAGCATTAGGTGGGACTGACGGATGACATCGAAAAAGTACAAGGAAGGGCAGCTCGTTTTGTATTATCGCGAAATAGGGGAGATAGTGTCACAGACATGATACGTGAATTGGAGTGGCAATCATTAAAACAAAGGCGTTTTTCGTTGCGAAGGGATCTTCTCATGAAATTTCCATCAGCAGTTTTCTCCTCTGATTGCGAAAACATTCTGTTGACACCCACCTACAGAGGTAGAAATAATCATCACGATAAAATAAGAGAAATCAGGGCTCGCACAGAAAAATTTAATTGCTCGTTTTTCCCGCGCGCCGTTAGATAGTGGAACGGTAGAGAGACAGCTTGGAGGTGGTTCATTGAACCCTCTGCTAGGCACTTTATTGTGAATAGCAGAGAAATCACGTAGATGTAGATGTAGATTCGCGCGTCCTCTTCGCGCGAACTTTTAGCCCTAGAGAAAAAAATGAGTGACATTCTCTATAGCAAATTTAATGCAGTTTATTTCTGTGCAGTGACACGTTTTCGCTGAAGGGTGCGGTTTTCGATTAATTCAAGAAAGTACAAAAGTGATATTAAACGTTCTCTATTTCGGCAACCATTCTGAATAGGGCTTATGCCCAATGATGCTTTTTGTTAGAATCACTATCACCCCTCAAACTATGTACTCCTGACTCACTCTGTATAAGATTTTCGAAGACGACTGTAAATTTGTTTTAACATTCAGTATCTATACAGAGAACGTCTACATTTATACATCAAAACAAATATTTTTCCTTAATGTCATTTTTTCCTATGAGGATTGTTTAAACCGGTGGAGGTCGTATAACGCCCCGTGAGTACACTGATACGGTTGGCGCGTACTACGTAGCGCACCACAACGGGCGAGCTGCACAGCGGGTTTATCAACAACAATATCTTAATTGCCGTATCCCGCATCATACGACCTTTGCTGCTGTGTATCAACGTCTGCGTGAGACCGGGTCATTTGGCAGATTACATGGACAGGGGCGCCGTTGCACGGTAAGAACGCTGCAATTTGAGGAAGCTGTCTTGCAGTACATGGAGCGGGATCCTTCAATCAGCACTCGTGCAATTGCACGTAACATGGGGACGAATCAGACGAATGTAAGAACAGTCCTTCGAGAGCAATTGTTACATCCATTTCACTTACAGCGTGTCCACAGCCTGGAACCAGTTGATTATCCACGCAGAGCACAGTTTTCGCAGTGGTACCTGGAACAGTGTGAAATGCATCCTACATTTCCATCCTCTGAGTTGTTTACCGATGAAGCAACGTTCGGGCGTGATGGAGTCTTCACCATGCACAATTTGCATGTTTGGAGTGAGGTTAACGCACATGCCACAGTTACTAGCGCTCATCAAGTGTTGTTCTCCGTTAATGTGTGGGTCGGTGTTGTTGGGGACTGTTTAATTGGGCCATATCTGCTACCTAGGCCGTTAAATGGCAGGTACTATTACAATTTTCTCGCCAGAGCATTCCGAGAATTGCTGGAGGACGTCCCGCGCCCTACAAGACAACGCATGTGGTTCCAACATGACGGGGCGCCGGCACATTTCAGTCGTCGTGTTCGTCGATTTCTGGACCGACGGTTCCCAGAAACGTGGATTGGCAGAGCTGGTCCTGTACCATGGCCTGCTCAATCCCCAGATATGTCCCCTCTGGACTTTTTTGTGTGCGGGAGAGATGCGCAACCTTGTTTACGCAACTCCTGTTGCATCAGAAGAGGATCTGGTTGTCCGGATAGTAGCAGCAGCAGCAGCAGGAGCAATTCAGAATACTGCTGGGGTTTTTGCCGGTGTCAGACAGAACATGATCCGACAGTGTAACCTTTGTTTACGTGTAAATGGAGGCATTTTTGAAAATCTACTGTAACTGAAATTTGGTTTTGTTAATGTGTTGTCTCTTCGTCATCAAAAAATGGAAAAGTGTTTGTTCAAATAAATGGTTCAAATGGCTCTGAGCACTATGGGACTTAACTGCTAATGTTATCAGTCCCCTAGAACTTAGAACTTCTTAAACCTAACTAACATAGGGACATCACACACATCCATGCCCGAGGGAGGATTCGAACCTGCGACCGTAGCGGTCGCGCGGTTCCAGTCTGTAGCGCCTAGAACCGCTTCGCCACTCCGGCCGGCAAAAGTGTTTGTTGGTTTAATTAATTTGCCGCCAGAGAAATCTTCCTCTACCGGTTTAAATACTCCTCATAGGAAAAATGGCATCAGGGAAAAATATTTGTTCTGATGTCCCCTACAACGACCCAGTGTTTGTCGGTTTTAATACTTTTCACCCTATATAGCTCGCTAGCAGCCCATAAACGCAAATACCCATGATCAAAAGAATGCGGAAAAAGCGCGCTTTTTAGTCGCAGGGAAATGACAGTGACGTTGGTCTGTGCCCAGCTTTAGTCTTAGGCAGTACATGTGATTTTTCACGTTGGAGATGGAATAAATAGGAATACAACCATCTTGTTCGCAATTGACGAAATTTATATGTCTTCCGGCTGAAGCGTGGACTACAGCATGAAACGTATCAACATATTACTCTTCATCTAATGGAACACGTGTGCAGTTGCGAACTTTGCATCACATATTGTTCGTATTCTGCCCTACACAGTCTCACAAAACAAAACCTCGTTGAAGACCATACGATCCCGACTATTGTCAGTGCTAGCTTACAGCCGCGAGCTCGTGTACTCACGTTCCGCACTAGCAGTAAGTCACGACTAGCCTTACACTCCTGCGTGCCTCCGTATGAGAGAGAGAGGCGACGATTATGAATCGACAGCAGCGCCACAGTTCTCAGACTCGTCACAATCGCAGAACTACAGCGGGAACGAAGGAACCCCGTTAGCATTCATGTAACAGAGGTGTCTGGATTCGTAGACATGTTCTCGCTCCGTTTCTAAACTCTAACTTAGGCGCTGAGCGACTCCAACAGGAACCCCACTGATGAGTGATGAGTGGGACAGGCTCGAAAACCAAAGTCTCCAACACGTTGTAGACAGTAAGCCAAGGAGGACCGAAACATGGCTATAATGAACAGGGTTCGGCAAAATGGTCCCGAATGGCACGCAGCAGTAGATTTTAATATCAGAAGTGTGCAGAGACGTACACTCTCGACCAGTCATCCATCGTTTTAGTTAGTATTTTGTTTATAGTTTACGGTCAGGTTTCCAGAATGAGATTTTCACTCTGCAGCGGAGTGTGCGTTGATATGAAGCTTTCTGGCAAATTACAACTGTGTGCCAGACCGAGACTCGAACTCGGGACCTTCGCCTTTCGCGGGCAAGTGCTCTACCAACTGAGCTACCCAAGCACGACTCACGCCCCGTCCTCACAGCTTTAGTTCTGCCAGTACCTCGTCTCCTACCTTCCAAACTTAACAGCAAGGTTCGCAGGAGAGAAAGAAATCGTCTGTGACCTTCCAAAATAACCGTACCAGGCTTTGTCTTAATCGCTTAATTGTTTTAGCGAAAGCAAGAGTTACATAAATCTGGATAGCTGCACGGATATCTGCACTTGCACCTCTCGAACGCGACTATAGTGTCGTACCGTTGGACAACCTCGCTCGGTGAGAATATCAGTGATTACGATACTGAATTAACAGAAGAGATCGGTATTTTCTCTGAGGTACCGAAACGCAGAACCTATTCATTCTTCATGTACTTCAAAATTCCAGTCAGTTTCTGTGTTATTATTGATGGATGCCATCTGCTCGTCTTTTTTATTTCATAACTGATTACAAGACTCAAATGCCGAATACCTGAAATACATTCTGGTGGTGTCCTGGCTATTTCTTCATATCTTTTGAGCTGATTTCAGCACAGCCCTTGTTTGGCATTTTCCTTGTGTTGAGTACATTGTTCGTAAGCTCCTCTGTGTCACCTCCAGCTCTTTCTGACGTTTCGTTATCGGTATTATTACAGACCACCGACTACCTTTTCTCTTTCTCCGACACGAAATCATTGGCAAAAATGGTGACATTTAAGCTCTCTCGTGACTGTTGTTTTCTGTAAAGCAGTAAACCTTCATGCACATCGAGCGTGACGGAACGAGATAGGGCCGAGGTAAGCACTTTGGACATAACACACTGGACGCGCTTTCTGGAGGAAAAGCGTTCACATCCACGTCCGGTGATCCAAAGATTGTTTGTTCGTGCCTGTCTCTTAAGGCGAATACTTGGATGGCAGTAAAAAAGGACACGACCGAATTCCGGCAGACTATACTAACAGTCACGTCAGACATGTAGAAGATAACGTAGTTGCCTCAGCGAAGTACTACCAGCGAAAAGAAAAAAAAAAAAAGGAAGAAAGAAAATACGCAGTCGGATAATATTTCAAACTGGTCCGAGGATTAGAAACTTGTTTTAAATGTTCAGAAATAAAATAAAGTGTGCAAATCATAAAGCGCAGAGAAGCATTCTACGATTACAACATGAATGAGTCACGGCTGGTATTGGTTAGCTCATACAGATTGTAATGGTACTTGAATTACGTAACCATTACGGCACCTCACCTCAACCTCTCGATACCAGCAATATTCTACTGTGTTTCTGTAAAATAATTAACATACTTCTGTGACAACATTCAGATTTGATTTAATTATAATTAATGTAGAGGTACTTCGATACATCGATATCTGTATATTGCAATGATATTATTCTTATGTGTATTCTTTCTTTTGTCACTATGATCTTTGACGTACTTGTAACTCTGATTTTTGCGCGCGTAAGCGGTTATTAGAAAGTCAAGCTTTGGTCGTCATGTTAAAAAGACGCAAATTGTAGTCAGTTTATGAAATGTGAACTTTAACAGTGAGGAAGATAGTTTCAAGTATGTTTTATATTGTGAAGTGATGTTTTGGAACGAGTTACGTGATATTGCAACAAAAGTTATAAAAAAGAAGTGTAACTTAAATTCGGAGTGCTGATTACTTTTTTACATCACCACTGTCCTAACTTGCAAAAGTTAAATCTTCAAGAATGGTTTGTGACACACATCTATAAAACTTTTGAATATCGCAGAATAACACCTAGGCCTCTTTGCATTCGAGTTTGGAATCATCACTACCTAGATTTTCGGCGATTGAGCCATGAGTTAACAACGAGACCAGCGTGGGAAACACGAAAAGATGAGTGCCTAGTTTATCCATTATTTCAAGAAATGACTTTATTAACTGTGCTCTAATGACACCTACCACATAATATAACTTTGTTGTTGCCCGAAAATGCAATATTTAGCAGCGTGAGCAATACTACAATCATAATTAATTTTTGGCCTTTGTTGTGGTAGGGTTGTTAGAAGATGCAATGGCTGTAACAATTTGTAGGGATATGAAATAGAACAATCACATAGGTTCAGTCATAAGAAAGGCAGGCAGCAGACTTCGGTTCATTGGCAGCATAACGGAGAAATTAAGTGAGTCTGCTTACAAAGCACTTGTGTGCCACGTCTCAAAATATTGCTCAAGTATGTACTACCCTTACCACATGGACTAACACGAGATACTGTACATATACAGTGAAGGGTGGCACTAATGGTCACAGGTATGTTTTATTCATGGCAAAGTGTCACAGCAATGTTGAGAAAGTGTGAATACGGAGACCCCTGAAAATAGGAACTTCTCTTGCGAAAGCCCAGACACAAAATTTCAGGAACCAGTATCAGGCGAAGAATTTGGAATTATCTTTCAGCCTCCTAAGTATTGCTCCCGGCGTGACCTGGAAGACGACAGTAGACTAATTACACCACGTACAGAGGTGTCTATTTCCCAGTTAATCCCGCGTTCGTCATGCGACTGGACGGGGAAAACCCCTTACATGTGGTACCACGCAAAGAACCCTATACCGTGCCCATAGCAGGTATTTGCGGAGTATGTAATTAGATGCAGATATTTGTGCACTCTTGGCTTGTGCTCCCTCACTAATGAAAAAGTTGTCAATCGACATTCAATCCCAGTTTTCATTCATTTCTTTCTCCTTCAGAATTTGACCGAACGAATGGTGACAATTGAGTTCTGAAATGTAACTGGAAAAATGAAACAAGATAATCATCGACTGTTGAAAATTTACCGTGTGCAACAAACGCGACAGATTTTCTAAGATATTCGTCGCTCAAATTCAACATCAACAAGGTGAAATGTGTTCGCGTTTCAGTGACACCAGTAGCGTCTTTTCATTTTAATGCAACCTTATATGGACACAGCTGTAAAAGGTTCCCATGACTTTCATGCCACAGGTATCGAAGTGAAAAAATCCCAGATAACGTAATATAGCGCATTCAGCACTACAACAGCTTATTTTTTCTCAGGGTACACTGATTAAAAGTGTAACAATGATAGCTAAGTCGTATCAGTTACGTACATGTGATAATCTGTTTGTGATAAAACGACGCGATTAGTAACGACGCAGTCTCGCGCATCCGTTTGTAGATAACTTCATTTGTGTGTTTAATCTGTAAGGTTGCCACGTTCGATGATGAGAATCAAATTTCAAGCATGTTCACATTTGGCTTAATAAAGGCTCTCTGTACTACAAGAAAATCCCTCCCTCATCAAAGGGGTAAGTGCCACGGACAAAGCAACTTTTGCTTTATTAGGAACTAATGTCTGACGTTTTCAGTAGAGTTCATCAACTCTGCGGATCATTCAAGATACGTAGCTCATCATAGACTTAGTTTTTGTCCGCAAGCCACCTACGCAGTGTTGCGAGAGTACTCCGTGTCGCTCTAGTATCGCCAATGACTTCAGGGCCACGATCATTTTGCGCGAGCCATATGAGAGGAATCAGTATGTTGCTCGACTGCTTTTGAGATGTTAGTTCTCGGAATTCCAAGAATAAATCTCTTCAAGAGGCGCAACGTTTATTTTATATCCGTCAATCCGTCACTGCAACTGGGTGAAATGTCGCGCTGCTCTCCGTCGAATCTTACCTATTTCCTCTGGGGAACGTACACTACTGGCCATTAAAATTGCTACACCACGAAGGTGACGTGCTACATACGCGAAATTTAACCGACAAGAAGAAGATGCTGTGATGTGCAGATGATTAGCTTTTCAGAGTATTCACACAAGGTTGGCGCCGGTGGCGACACCTACAATACGCTCACGTGAGGAAAGTTTCCAACCGATTTCTCATACACAAACAGCAGTTGACCGGCGTTTCCAGGTGAAATGTTGTTGTGATGCCACGTGTAAGAAGGAGAAATGGGTACCATAACGTTTCGGACTTTGATAAATGTCGGATTGTAGCCTATAGCGATTGAGGTTTATCGTAAAGCGACATTGCTGCTCACGTTGCTCGAGATTCAATGACTGTTAGCAGGATATGGAATCGGTGGGTTCAGGAGGGTAATACGGAACGCCGTGCTGGATCCCAACGGCCTTGTATCACTAGCAGTCGAGATGGCGGGCATCTTATCCGCATGGCTGTAACGGATCGTCAGCCACGTCTCGATCCTTGAGTCAACAGGTGGGGCGTTTGCAAGAGAACAACCATCTGCACGGACAGTTCGACGACGTTTGCAGCAGCATCGACTATCAGGTCGGAGACCATGGCTGCAGTAAAGTTGTTTTATTTTAATATTTTCTGGTGGCATACACTCTAGTACAGTAAAACTCTACACACAATTTCCACTTTATATTATATTTGCTACTGCAATTTTCATTTCAGCAGTGTGTTTCTGACGATGTTCATATAGAATTATGTCCGTCATGCCGAACCTTTACGAAATTTGCACGCCCAACTACGTCCGACATTAGGCCAGTTGGTTTCAGACATTCAGTGTGTAGCAGAGAACGCTTGGCAGTTGGAGCTATTTTGAATATGGCATCATTCGGCAACTACAGTCTTTGTTAACATTGTGATACCTTACAGATATCAATGGTTCAAATATTGAAGACGCATTCTTACATGTCAGCTAACAGTACTTGGCTAGAGAAGCAACAAGCTTTAAAGCTGAAGCTTTCAAGACAGGACAGAGGCAACGGTCTACATACAGATTCAATTAAAATTTAAGAGAAACGCCAAAAATTTTAAACTTTAACCGGCAGATAAACAACAAGTAGGCAAGCAAGGAAAGGCAGTCAATCTGAATGATTCAAAATGCGGTATAAATAAGAACTATGCACGTTCTAACCAACCAGTATCAAAATTTTACAGTGCAGAGTACCACAATAAGCGAATTTAAAGAGGAAAACGCTACCGCGCGGAGTGGCCTCGCGGTTTGAGGTGCCATGTCATGGATTACGCAGCCCTTCCCGCCGCAGGTTCGAGTCCTCCCTCGGGGATGGGTGTGTGTATGTTGTTCGTAGCATAAGTCAGTTTAGGTAGTGTGTAAGACTGGGGACCGATGACCTCAGCAGTTTGGTTCCCTAGGAATTCACACACATTTGAACATTTCGAATACGCTATTAATAGAACGCGAATTTACGCGTCTGGCAAGGGCGTCTGTTTTGGTCCCACAGAGCTGATAGTGCTCACTGCCATGTACTACAAAATGGAGACACAGCAAATTTAGATGACAGATAACAAGGTTTTACAACAGGTATTAACACATGCAATATTATTTAACAAACCGCTTAGCAGAACGCACCTTGGCACGGTGGTCTTAAATCCCCTTAAATCACCCAAGTCTTACAAAGTTTCAAATATAATTGCCTGGCGTGCCTCAACAGTTCTTTAATCCACAAGTAAATGTCAGTAAACACCTCTCTGATCTCGAGTATGGTCTTGACACTGCTAGTGACGAACTCGACCGCTCCTCATTATTAACATTAAACCGGACAGAAAGAGCTCACCAAAAGTCTGTCAGTAGGGAATTCCGGCCAAACTTAACGTATGGTGTGCCTATACCATTCCAGTGCAGCAGGCTAGGAAAATCCGCATTCGCACACCGCAGGATCCGTACCTGTCGCATAACTGAGCTTCCCATAACACAAGCGTACAGCACCGGCGCACAACGACGCCAGCAGCCCCCACTCGTATCACACACTGTCGTTCCCCCCCTCCCCCCCCCCCCCCCACCATAGCTCAAACACAGCCGCTCAATTCCCGCCTCGCGCTTCGCTGTGTGAAACTACTCAAGTACGAGACCGCGCGCGCTAACGGCCCCATGCGAAACCTCTCTGAGACAGCTATGGTAACAAGAACAGAATCGATATCGAAACACCACTCCTAAGAGGTAATTTACTGACGAAAGAATTAGCTACGAAAAAGTAGAGTCGTTCTAGATGATTCCTCTTCGGTCTGAGACTCGCATCAGATACACTACTGGCCATTAAAATTACTACACCTAGAAGAAATGCAGATGATAAAAGGGTATTCACTGGACAAAAATATTATACTAGAACTGACAGGTGTTTACGTTTTCACGCAATTTGAGTGCATAGATTCTGAGAAATCAGTACCCAGAACAACCACCTCTGGCCGTAACAACGGCCTTGATACGCCTGGGCATTGAATCAAACAGTGCTCGGATGGCTTGTACAGGTACAGCTGGCCATGCATCTTCAACACGATAACACAGTTCATCAACAGTAGTGACTGGCGTATTGTGATAAGCCAGTTGCTCGGTCACCATTGACCAGAGGTTTTCAATTGGTGAGAGATCTGGAGAATGTGCTGGCCAGGGCAGCAGTCGAACATTTTCTGTATCCAGAAAGGCCCATACAGGACCTGCAACATGCGGTCGTGCATTATCCTGCCGAAATGTAAGGTTTCGCAGGGATCGAATGAGGGGTAGAGCCACGGGTCGTAACACATCTGAAATGTAACGTCCACTGTTCAAAGTGCCGTCAATACGAACAACCCCACACCATCACGCCGGGTGATACGCCAGTATGGCGATGACGAATACATGCTTCCAATGTGCGTTTACCGTGATGTCGCAAAAGACGGTTGCTACCATCATGATGCTGTAAACAGAACCTGGATTCATCCGACAAAATGACGTTTTGCCATTCGTGCACCCAGGTTCGTCGTTGAGTACACCATCGCAGTCGCTCCTCTCTGTGATGCAGCGTCAAGGGTAACCGCAGCCATGGTCTCCGAGCTGATAGTCCATTTTGCTGGAAACGTCGTTGAATTGTTCGTGCAGATGGTTGTTGTCTTCTAAACGTCCCCATCTGGTGACTCATTGATCGAGACGCGGCTGCACGATCCGTTACAGCCATGCGGATAAGATGGCTGTCATCTCGACTGCCAGTGATACGAGGCCGTCGGGACCCAGCACGGCGTTCCCTATTACCCTCCTGAACCCACCGATTCCTTATCCTGCTAACAGCCATTGGATCTCGACCAACGTGAGCAGCAATGTCGCGATACGATAAACCGCAATCGCGATAGGCTACAATCCGACATTTATCAAAGTCGGAAACGTTATGGTACCCATTTCTCCTCCTTACACGCGGCATCACAACAACATTTCACCTGGCAACGCCGGTCAACTGCTGTTTGTGTATGAGAAATCGGTTGGAAACTTTCCTCATGTCAGCACGTTGTAGGTGTCGCCACCGGCACCAAACTTGTGTGAATGCTCTAAAAGCTAATCATTTGCATATCACAGCATCTTCTTCCTGACGGTTAAATTTCGCGTATGTAGCACGTCATCTTCGTGGTGTAGCAATTTTAATGGGCAGTAGTGTATATCATATAACGAAAAACCTGTTATTTTTAATCTAATGAAACTGTCTTTTAACACAACTAAGTTAAGCTCTCCTTTGCGTTGTACAAATCTAATTGTACAATTGTTTCATGTGATCCAACGACACGATGCTGTGTAAGGAAAACATGGGAAACAGACACTCTGGGTGACCTATCACGCCTTCTGTTTAGTAGTAAGTTTCGTGCGCAAAGTCCGACCATTCATCTTAGTCCGATATCATCTGAAAATACCAAGTCAACAAAATCCTTGGTCAGTGAGATCTGAGCCTCCTGCACCAACCTTCAACCTATAACCACAGCATAACCAGCATGAAGTGTTTCGCTTCAAATCTGTAAAGTATGAACTAAATTCATACAACATAATCTTTGTAATCGGCGGCGAAATGATACGACATGCTACAGAACTGTTAAAATAAGTGAACTTCACTCAAACCATACTTGTTTCAAAAACTACAATCCTACAACCATTACCTGTTCAACCTATCAAGAGTGTATTAAATTCTCGTCGTTTGAGCAAGTGCTAAGTACTGTCGAAGCTGCGTTGGTAAAGTACCGGAACTTCAAGCGCTGATAGAAAGCACCGAAGCTGAAATCGTTATAGGTACAGAAAGCTGGCTTAAGCCAGAGATAAATTCTGCCGAAATTTTTACAAAGGTACAGACGGTGTTTAGAAAGGATAGATTGCATGCAACCGGTGGTGGAGTGTTCGTCGCTGTTAGTAGTAGTTTATCCTGTAGTGAAGTAGAAGTGGATAGTTCCTGTGAATTATTATGGGTGGAGGTTACACTCAGCAACCGAACTAGGTTAATAATTGGCTCCTTTTACCGACCTCCCGACTCAGCAGCATTAGTGGCAGAACAAATGAGAGAAAATTTGGAATACATTTCACATAAATTTTCTCAGCATGTTATAGTCTTAGGTGGAGATTTCAATTTACCAGATATAGACTGGGACACTCAGATGTTTAGGACGGGTGGTAGGGACAGAGCATCGAGTGACATTATACTGAGTGCACTATCCGAAAATTACCTCGAGCAATTAAACAGAGAACCGACTCGTGGAGATAACATCTTGGACCTACTGATAACAAACAGACCCGAACTTTTCGACTCTGTATGTACAGAACAGGGAATCAGTGATCATAAGGCCGTTGCAGCATCCCTGAATATGGAAGTTAATAGGAATATAAAAAAAGGGAGGAAGGTTTATCTGTTTAGCAAGAGTAATAGAAGGCAGATTTCAGACTACCTAACATATCAAAATGAAAATTTCTGTTCCGACACTGACAATGTTGAGTGTTTACGGAAAAAGTTCAACGCAATCGTAAAATGCGTTTTAGACAGGTACGTGCCGAGTAAAACTGTGAGGGACGGGAAAAACCCACCGTGGTACAACAACAAAGTTAGGAAACTACTGCGAAAGCAAAGAGAGCTCCACTCCAAGTTTAAACGCAGCCAAAACCTCTCAGACAAACAGAAGCTAAACGATGTCAAAGTAAGCGTAAGGAGGGCTATGTGTGAAGCGTTCAGTGAATTCGAAAGTAAATTCTATGTACCGACTTGACAGAAAATCCTAGGAAGTTCTGGTCTTACGTTAAATCAGTAAGTGGCTCGAAACAGCATATCCAGACACTACGGGATGATGATGGCATTGAAACAGAGGATGACACGCGTAAAGCTGAAATAGTAAACACCTTTTTCCAAAGCTGTTTCACAGAGGAAGACCGCACTGCAGTTCCTTCTCTAAATCCTCGCACAAACGAAAAAATGGCTGACATCGAAATAAGTGTCCAAGGAATAGAAAAGCAACTGGAATCACTCAATAGAGGAAAGTCCACTGGACCTGACGGGATACCAATTCGATTCTACACAGAGTACGCGAAAGAACTTGCCCCCCTTCTAACAGCCGTGTACCACAAGTCTCTAGAGGAACGGAGGGTTCCAAATGATTGGAAAAGAGCACAGATAGTCCCAGTCTTCAAGAAGGGTCGTCGAGCAGATGCGCAAAACTATAGACCTATATATCTGACGTCGATCTGTTGTAGAATTTTAGAACATGTTTTTTGCTCGAGTATCATGTCGTTTTTGGAAACCCAGAATCTACTATGTAGGAATCAACATGGATTCCGGAAACAGCGATCATGTGAGACCCAACTCGCTTTATTTGTTCATGAGACCCAGAAAATATTAGATACAGGCTCCCAGGTAGATGCTATTTTTCTTGACTTCCGGAAGGCGTTCGATACAGTTCCTCACTGTCGCCTGATAAACAAAGTAAGAGTCTACGGAGTATCAGACCAGCTGTGTGGCTGGATTGAAGAGTTTTTAGCAAACAGAACACAGCATGTTGTTATCAATGGAGAGACGTCTACAGACGTTAAAGTAACCTCTGACGTGCCACAGGGGAGTGTTATGGGACCATTGCTTTTCACAATATATATAAATGACCTAGTAGATAGTGTCGGAAGTTCCATGCGGCTTTTCGCGGATGATGCTGTAGTATACAGAGAAGTTGCAGCATTAGAAAATTGTAGCGAAATGCAGGAAGATCTACAGCGGATAGGCACTTGGTGCAGGGAGTGGCAACTGACCCTTAACATAGACAAATGTAATGTATTGCGAATACATAGAAAGAAGGATCCTTTATTGTATGATTATATGATAGTGGAACAAACACTGGTAGCAGTTACTTCTGTAAAATATCTGGGGGTATGCATGCGGAACGATTTGAAGTGGAATGATCATATAAAATTAATTGTTGGTAAGGCGGGTACCAGGTTGAGATTCACTGGGAGAGTGCTTAGAAAATGTAGTCCATCAACAAAGGAGGTGGCTTACAAAACACTCGTTCGACCTATACTTGAGTATTGCTCATCAGTGTGGGATCCGTACCAGATCGGTCTGACGGAGGAGATTGAGAAGATCCAAAGAAGAGCGGCGCGTTTCGTCACAGGGTTATTTGGTAGCCGTGATAGCGTTACGGAGATGTTTAATAAACTCAAGTGGCAGACTCTGCAAGAGAGGCGCTCTGCATCGCGGTGTAGCTTGCTCGCCAGGTTTCGAGAGGGTGCGTTTCTGGATGAGGTATCGAATATATTGCTTCCCCCTACTTATACCTCCCGAGGAGATCACGAATGTAAAATTAGAGAGATTAGAGCGCGCACGGAGGCTTTCAGGCAGTCGTTCTTCCCGCGAACCATACGCGACTGGAACAGGAAAGGGAGGTAATGACAGTGGCACGTAAAGTGCCCTCCGCCACACACCGTTGGGTGGCTTGCGGAGTATAAATGTAGATGTAGATGTAGATGTGTTACCAAAAGAAAGCCAAAACTGCACGTAGTACAAGCAATTATTCAACAAAAGCTATTGTACGACCTGGATCAATTGTTTTAGATCTTTTCAAATTAATGCAGGAAACATAAAAGTAGTGCAGCTTCCTACCGAATGAAATGTGGCGTAGCACTACTACTACAACTTATATGTACCACATTACTTGGAAGCAAATCCCCATGAGATTACTCTTGAATGGCTGCTTCCATATTGATGCCAATGATGTCAACACCCATTCAAGAAGACGTTACACACAAATATTGTCATACGCTTGTGCAGCGGTCGCTGATGAGCATTACGACATCCCTTTGTAAATATGTGAGACATTCGCCTCTTATCTTTTGTCATCATTTGTTCTTTGTAAGCCTTCTTGCTCGCTTGCTTAGGATTAAGCAGCAATGAATTAGCTTTTAAGAAGCTGAATAATAATAGATAAATCTATACCTTTGTCTATGCTTCATTTTAAGAATATGGTTGCTTACCCTTGTTACTAACGACAACAATATTTCTATGTTTCAATGTGACTGAAGTTGGAAATTTATGACATGCTCATTTCCGCGCTATTAAGTGCAAATTTGTACAAACCAGAAACGTCGAACCTTTGGAATCTAAATTTATATCACCTAGTCTGACCTATACTATTCCACGTAACGCAAAATTATTTGTTGCATCATGTTTAATACACACACGGTCCATAGTCACCAGACTTATCTGCCTGCAAACGATCTTTTGGAATCTGATTACCAGCACATCTCGTAATGAAACGACAAAATAGATAATTCGCAGTAGAAATTATCAAGTATCTACATAACTTAATTTCACTTTGATTTATGTATCTGATTTCTACAGTGGTCACTATGACTCTTCCCAATTTCCAAATAATTAAGATTTTGGAGAATTATACAACACCTAATTTTTTCGGATTCCGCTCTTTCCTCTTTTTATTCAGATGAATTTGATGATAATAATGTGCTGATGCTGATGTCAGAGAAATTGCTGCTCTTACCGACAGTGATCTTCTACTCATATTTGGTCTGTTTCTTGAATTAATCACCTGTAGCAGCACCACCAATTAGGATAGGGAAAGTTTGTTTTGTGCGATATTCTGAGCAAAAGTGAGTTACGCATACCAGCAGTTGCGAAGGCAAATAGACGCCACAGGGGCGTAGAATGCCAGAGAAGGCACACACAGCAGTTTGCATGGCGCATGGCGCAGGCAGAAGGGGCCCACTGGCCAGGCTAGCGAGTTATGTGTATGTAACATGAAATGGCGCACTTGGTAAAACAGAGGCACACAGCTGAGTATAAATAGGTGCTGTTTTCTAATGAGATTCATTCAAGTGTGGCAGCTACCCTGGACGGCGGGGTGTGTCACACCACTGGGCTACATGCAGCAACAGATGGGGCGCCAGCATTCCAGTTCACGGCGGTTCGTTGGTTTGACCCCCTGAGGCCAACACGGGGCCTGTAGTCAGCCAGCCAGCAAGCAGCAGGCCACTCCACGGCTCACTACCGCGAGCAGGCACCCTAGCTTTCAACACACGCCGGAGGCATCCCGACGCGAGTGCCGCAGTTTCAGGCGCCGGATTGCGAGCACTCGTTGTTGCTGTGATCTAAGCCACACTGGTGAAAGAACACGGCGCGGACTATCTTGCAGCTGTCAGCGGGTGGCTCGGCGGCTCCTTGGAGTAGCGTGGAGGCAACGAGGGAGGGGACAGCTGTGTCAGCAGTGACGCAGACCGCTGAGCCAACTCCCGGCATCCTGACAACATTGCAACTCCGCTGGTGTACAAGGCTGGCTCGACACAGCATTGCATTACACAGGCTGCTGGGTTGCTTCCTCAGCATTGCGGTGCCCTTTGACACAGACCAAGAGGAACGAGGGCACTGTAGCTAAAAAACAATAAATCATTTGGAAAGTTCTCGCTGAGTTTTAATACAGCACCTCCTGGCACCCATCCACTACGTTTGGTGTCTTCCCACTACATTTGGTCATCCTGATACATTCGGTGGCAGAAGTCGCCATTACACCCCCAAGGGAGATGCTTTAGATCTGATTGAGCTGACACTGCTGTCTATTCTTTGTGGTTAGTGGGTCTGTCTTGCCCACCACCACTTGTGTTCATGGAATCATACCACACACACACACACACACACACACACACACACACACAGACACACACACACACACACACACACACACACACACATATATATATATATATATATATATATATATATATATGATGAAGACAGCTTTTTGTGACCTGCTGTATTCGGACTCTGTTGTACCACACAATGGTGCAAACTGTTGCTTGCATGCTATGATTATATACCGTGTTACACGCTATCCACTGCGTTCATCCTTTTCTTAGCTTGTCCACCTAACTGATACCCCATGTGGTTGACTGTTGTTTTATTTACTGTGGTGCTGTAAGTGTGATTGAATCGCCCAAACTAGTCACTGATCGTTAGTGTTGTCCATTCCCAGTCACACCCTGCATACCTCAGTAAACCAATTATGAGATCAATTATTTTACTACAAATTTGACACTTGTTTGCTTAATGAATGTATTAAATTCGTTCCAGATATTCCCACCAGATCCCCGGCTCTGAGAGAATAAATGTGAATTACAAAATAAATGGAAACCCTGATGGTCATGCAAATGATTTCAGATCACCCAAGCCATTGCTAGTCCTATGCAAATCATACCCCCCGGCAGCCCTCCCCCACCCCCCACCACCCCAGACGCTGAGGCGTCCTCACACTTTGAGTGTGGAGACTGATACTGGCCAAAGTTCTGACTGAAAATAGGAATACAATGTGTAGGAAAGCCTAAAGCCGTTTACGACGTGTTCCCTGATTACTCTCCTCCATTGCATTATTTGTTGTGCTATTAATTGTGGTCCCACCACATACTGTGCGGATAGATGTGGTACTGTTAAATGTTATGATGTCAACTTCAGTAATTTGATTACTGGGAGCGATCAGTGTAATGTTAAGCCGAGCTATTAATCAGAGAACGTTAAGTGTTCACCCTCACATATGAGCTTACAACCTCCAAAAGGCTGTTTCCTACAAAAGCGAAGTAAAATCGTTGTATCACCCGCACACTAGGACTATTTTGTGGCTCTCTGCATAGGACCTTTGTCGGGTACTGCGACTTTTGTGAAGCAGGCAGATGTAGATGATGTAATAATGATGTAATGCTGTTTTCTGCAGGATCACCGTTTCACAACATGAATTCATTTGCCGCCACTCTGCCTGAATGCGTTATGTAAACTTCATCCCCTCCATGATTCCCTATCACTCCCCCCCTCCCTCGCTGCGCAGACCCGCCTAGCAACGTGATGATCTCTACTATAAAAGCAGGTTGACACAAATCTGGTTGTGATTTTCACAGGAGCAAATAATAGAATAAGATCTTATTCTGTTATTTGCTCCTGTGAACCCGAACGCGCTATGCAGGCCTTGGAGTCACTCATGTCCATCTAGAAAGTATTTACTGAGGTTAACGAAGGCGATGTTGGGCTTATGTATTCGACGATGCCCCTTAGCTACACTGTCTAAAGGATAGTCCTAATAAATACCAAAGTAGGATCAGCCTGAAGATGCCTAAATAAGGTGAAACGCGTAGTTGATAAATAAAAAAACTAAAATTGCAACCAAGACTGTTTTTCAGCTAATAATACTGAACACTGGTTTGCTGATTCATGCCACAGATGGACTGGAAGAATTTCAACATCTGAAAGTTATTAAAATGCATCGAGATGGTCGCTTCGTTTCATACGATTTTCAGGAAAACTGCTGCTGATATGCAACATGTTACTTTTCATTTCCGGATCTAATGAGTAGGCGATTATGTATTACACGATTAGTTGTTATACAGTGCTAACGTACTAGAATGACAAATATTATAATAGGTTTTGATGACCATGTTGTTTGAGAATCGTCTTTCTGAGAAAAAATTGTACCTGTGGTCTTCAGAAAACTGCGGCAGCTGTCCTCGCCCTCCGAACGCTTCGCCAACACTAGCTGTGGAGTAACGACGCAACGTCGTCAAGACTTTTACTAACATTTATCTCATGTACAAGGTTGTTTAAAATCGGTTACAATATTTATTCTTCGCAGATATTTGAACACATTGGACAATATAGCGTAGCCAAAGGAAACTGACTGTTTTCTGCAGTATCAGCGTTTCACAACATGAATTCATTTTCCGCCACTCTGCCTCAACGCGTTACGTAAACCTCATCCCCTCCATGATTCCCTATCTCTCCCCCCCCCCCTCCCTCGCTGCGCACATCGGCTAGCAACGTCATGACCTCCACTATAAAAGCAGCAGCTTGTTTATCGGGGCATCAGAATCCTACTGGCCTTCTCTAGCGCAAGAGACCTCCTGCAAAACGCGAAAAATCTGAAACTCAAATTTGCTGCTGACATTTCTTACTTACATCTAAAGGTTAGTAGCATATGATGAAACACTTCTTAATTATATATTTACTACAACAAAATACAACGTTTTCTTAGGTGCGTTTTGTCCCTTCCTGCACTGATGTGTGAGTAGCACGATCGGAAAAACTCCCCTATATGACTCGCGAAGGAATATTTTGAAATAATGCTTAGTATTTTGGCCACAGGTTTATCCTTTACAGTTTCGGCGAAAACGCGATGGGGGAAATAATTTTTGTGTCACTAATAATGCGATCATGGCCAGACGCTTTGTGAGAGAATGTGTGGTGGGTAATCGCTTAATAAGCATCTATATTATATCCTACGTGTCGTTTTAGATTCGTTTTACCTTATAAATAATCTGTAACTTACATTAGACACATGATCACCGAATTTGGAAGGTTTTAAGCATATTTAACTAAGATAACAGCCGGACGGTGTGGCAGAGCGGTTCTAGGCGCTTCGGTCTGGAACCGCGCGACCGCAACGGTCGCAGGTTCGAATCCTGCCTCGGGCATGGATTTGTGTGATGTCCTTAGGTTAGTTAGGTTTAAGTAGTTCTAAGTTCTAGGCGACTGATAGTCTCAGATGTTAAGTCCCATAGTGCTCAGAGCCATTTGAACCAATTGAACTAAGATAACATATTCCAATGTATGAGAAATAGCTCGTCTAAAATAAAACGTTTTAGATGCTTTATCAGTCAATGATTTACTCAGAGACATGCAGGATTTAATTATTGAGCACTGTTCAGATGATACAGCAGCATCTTTTCTGTCAAATTTATACTCTAAAGTAGGTCTATAATCCAAACACTACCTGTATAAAGGAAATACTGTAAGTGTTTACTTTTGCAGTAAACATTAGTAAAATGAAGTACTCTGTAATCATTATAATGTTTCACAAAGTGGCGACTGTGAAGTTAGATGGAGAGGCATTTGACAACAGAACTTAACTGCTTGCTCGATTGCACATGACATCCAAATTTAAGTGAGGGTATAATGTTTGGCATGGTCATTAGCCAGGGCAGTATCCAGATTTGAATCGTTATTTCTGACAGTGCTGGTGGTTCTCAAGGGCGCACCATGAATGATTTTAGCGATCTGAAAATACATTCATATGTCCGCATAAAAGAGACTGTGATATACTTATTACGAGATAATTTGTCAAAGTTAAATTTGGTTACGTCACACTGGGAAAGATGATTCCAAAGGTGAATAGCAGTAATGGCCAGTAATGTTGGTCAGGGAGCTTTCCACCATCTAAAATTTGAAAATGTATTTCGTTTTAAAATCCAGTTTTATACATTTAAAATAACACAGGGTGTTTCAAAGAAGGTCATGTATTCCAACATCAGGTGGTAGGTTACTGCAGTGACATGCCCGGAAGCCAATTCCCGTTGAGAGATAGGTCGTCTTGTGACTAATATTAAGTAATATTCGGTGGTGCAGGCTCTCTTACTGTTGCAGTTGATTTCACATGTTTGAATAGTTGTAATTTTCAGGACATTGTTAGAGGCGCTGATGTGAGTCAAAACAGTGCAGCAATCTGCTGCATCAGTCAATTGATGTTACACTGCAGATGCGTTACGTTAGCTGAACGACTTTGTTCTGTGCAGTTCGCACATACCGTACTGTAAACAGTTCAGTGGAGCACATTTGTTTTCTTGGTGTACTGTAATTTATTTCTCCCAGACGCGTTGCGCCTTTTTTTACTCTAAGACATCTTTATGGGATCGAGAGCGATACAGTTTTGTTTTGATGTTGTTATTTTTACATTATCAAACAGTTCCCGTCGCGTTTTTATGTAAATAAGTAATTACTTAAGTTTGTTGGCATTGCGTTTCCTTCCATGTAGTCTGGAGATGGCACTGTGTAGGTGCGTGTCTGTGTGTGTGGGTGAGTGCTGGTTGGCTGGCAGGGGGATAGGGGGGAAAGGGTAGGTGATTTGAGTTGTAGAGTGTTGAATATGAATGTAATAGCTGTTAGAGAGTGTGGTTGAAAGCTTTGGTGGTCAGCTTATTTGAGTTTTAGCTTAAATGTTGTTTGGAAGGGTTTATGGACAAGTGAGTGAAAAGGTGTTGGGTAGTATTATTATTAATATTATGATAACAATCCTTTTTTGGAGTGTTATTCTATTGTTTTATCTGCTTGTGTATACAATGAATTATTTTTCATCTGTGCTTGATCGTTCAGCAAAAAACTGAAGAAGCCTTAGAGTAGGAAAAAGGTGAAACGCGTCTGGGAGAAATAAATTGAGTGCAGTAACAAAAGGCAGTTTTTTTTTACAAAATAAATAATTCTGGGCTTGCTGCGGAGGATGGCTACACCAACAAACTTGTTAGTTCAGTGGAGGCCTTTTATTTCACGAAGTAAATGGAATAAGGGGTATTCTGATATAGGTTAGCTGATGGTCCTAATCGCGAGGTCCGTGAACTGTATGCCGGCTATTAGCAGAAATGTACATCTAGGCGCTTCAGTCTGGAACCGCGTGACCGCGCCGGTCGCAGGTTCGAATCCTGCCTCGGGCATGGTGTGTGTGATGTCCTTAGGTTAGTTAGGTTTAAGTAGTTCTAAGTTCTAGGGGACTGATGACCACAGTAGTGAAGTCCCATAGTGCTCAGAGCCATTTGAACCATTTTTTAGAAATGTACAGCAGGTTATTCCAGAGACTTGCACAAAGTGGGTCATTCGCACCATGGACAATGGGCCATGCTAAGCCCCCCAGATTACGGACGCCAGTGATGAAGGAGCAGGCATTTCGGTATGTAGGAGGTAATCCTCCTCGAGCAAGTGTGCGAAGAACGGTAGCTGCTGTACTGTCAGCCACACCACTGCATGGTCTGGTCTGCACGAGCATGTGCTTTATCCCTGTCATATGCACTGCGTCCAATATCTCCGGCCACCTGATCACAGTTTTGGCAGTGCCTTCTACAGCCGATTGCTTAAGATCCACAGTTTAAAGCCTGCATTTTATTTACAGATAAGGACAGTTTCACAAGATATGCTATAGTAATTATACACTTTTAGGCAGATACAAAGCCTAGAGCAATCGTACAGATGAGGTATCACGTTCGATTCAGTATCAATGTACGGGTAGGAATTGTCGGTGACAGGCTGATAGGGCCATACAATTTACCAAATACACGGAGGTGACAAAGACAAGGGACAGCGATTTGCACATATTGCCGGCCTGAGTGGCCGAGTGGTTCTAGGCGCTGCAGTCTGGAACCGCGCAACCGCTACGGTCGCAGGTTCGAATCCTGCCTCGGGCATGGATGTGTGTGATGTCCTTAAGTTAGTTAGGTTTAACTAGTTCTAAGTTCTACGGGACTGATGACCTCAGAAGTTGTCCCATAGTGCTCAGAGCCATATGAACCATTTTGCACATATACGTATGGTGGTATTAGCGCTTGTACAAAGTATAAAAGCGCAGTGCATACGAATAACTGTCATTTGTACTCAGGTAAGATTAAAACTGAAGAAACTGCAAAAAAGTGAGAATTTAAGGAGATGGGACCTGGATAAACTGAAAGAACCAGAGGTTGTACAGAGTTTCAGGGAGAGCATAAGGGAACAATTGACAGGAATGGGGGAAAGATATACAGTAGAAGAAGAATGGGTAGCTTTGAGGGATGAAGTAGTGAAGGCAGTAGAGGATCAAGTAGGTAAAAAGACGAGGACTAGTAGAAATCCTTGGGTATCAGAAGAATTATTGAATTTAATTGATGAAAGGAGAAAATATAAAAATGCAGTAAATGAAGCAGGCAAAAAGGAATACAAACGTCTCAAAAATGAGATCGACAGGAAGTGCAAAATGGCTAAGCAGGGATGGCTAGAGGACAAATGTAAGTATGTAGAGGCTTATCTCACTAGGGGTAAGATAGATACTGCCAATAGGAAAATTAAAGAGACCTTTGGAGATAAGAGAACGACTTGTATGAATATCAAGAGCTCAGATGGAAACCCAGTTCTAAGCAAAGAAGGGATAGCAGAAAGGTGGAAGGAGTATATAGAGGGTCTATACAAAGGCGATGTACTTGAGGACAATATTATGGAAATGGAAGAGGATGTAGATGAAGCTGAAATGGGAGATACGATACTGCGTGAAGAGTTTGACAGAGCCCTGAAAGACATGAGTCGAAACAAGGCCCCGGGAGTAGACAACATTCCATTGGAACTACTGACGGCCTTGGGAGAGCCAGTCCTGACAAAACTCTACCATCTGGTGAGCAAGATGTATGAGACAGGCGAAATACCATCGGACTTCAAGAAGAATATAATAATTCCAATCCCAAAGAAAGCAGGTGTTGACAGATGCGAAAATTACCGAACTATCAGTTTAATAAGTCACAGCTGCAAAATACTAATGCGAATTCTTTACAGACGAATGGAAAAACTAGTAGAAGCCGACCTCGGCGAAGATCAGTTTGGATTCCGTAGAAACACTGGAACACGTGAAGCAATACTGACCTTACGACTTATCTTAGAAGAAAGATTAAGGAAAGGCAAACCAGCATTTGTAGACTTAGAGAAAGCTTTTGACAATGTTGATTGGAATACTCTCTTTCAAACTCTAAAGGTGGCAGGGGTAAAATACAGGGAGCGATAGGCTATTTACAATTTGTACAGAAATCAGATGGCAGTTATAAGAGTCGAGGGACATGAAAGGGAAGCAGTGGTTGGGAAGGGAGTAAGACAGGGTTGTAGCCTCTCCTCGATGTTATTCAATCTGTATATTGATCAAGCAGTGAAGGAAACAAAAGAAAAATTCGGAGTAGGTATTAAAATCCATGGAGAAGAAATAAAAACTTTGAGGTTCGCCGATGACATTGTAATTCTGTCAGAGACAGCAAAGGACTTGGAAGACCAGTTGAATGGAATGGACAGTGTCTTGAAAGGAGGATATAAGATGAACATCAACAAAAGCAAAACGAGGAGAATGGAATGTAGTCGAATTAAGTCGGGTGATGCTGAGGGAATTAGATTAGGAAATGAGACACTTAAAGTAGTAAAGGAGTTTTGCTATTTCGGGAGCAAAATAACTGATGATGGTCGAAGTAGAGAGGATATAAAATGTAGACTGGCAATGGCAAGGGAGGCGTTTCTGTAGAAGAGAAATTTGTTAACATCGAGTATAGATTTAAGCGTCAGGAAGTCATTTCTGAAAGTATTTGTATGGGGTGTAGCCATGTATGGAAGTGAAACCGATATATAGTTTGGACAAGAAGAGAATAGAAGCTTTCGGAATGTGGTGCTACAGAAGAATGCTGAAGATTAGATGGGTAGATCACATAACTAATGAGGAAGTATTGAATAGGATTGGGGAGAAGAGAAGTTTGTGGCACAACGTGACCAGAAGAAGGGATCGGTTGGTAGGACATGTTCTGAGGCATCAAGGGATCACCAATTTAGTATTGGAGGGCAGCGTGGAGGATAAAAATCGGAGACCGAGAGATGAATACACTAAGCAGATTCAGAAGGATGTAGGTTGCAGTAGGTACTGGGAGATGAAGAAGCGTGCACAGGATAGAGTAGCATGGAGAGCTGCATCAAACCAGTCTCAGGACTGAAGACCACAACAACAACAACAAGTCTTGTGAAAAGGTTTCCGATGTGGTTGTGGTCGCACGAAGGAAGGTACAAGACTTTGAAGGCCGACTGACAGTTGGAGCTAGACGGATGGAATATCCCATTTCGGCAATAGTTAGGGAAGTCAGTATTCTGACATCCACAGAGTCAAGAGTGTGCCGAGAATACCAAATTCCATTCACTACTCTCACCGTGGACAACGCAGTATCCGACGGCCCCCACTTAACGAACGAGAGCAGATGCGTTTGCGTAGAGTTGTTAGTGCTATCAGACAGTCAACACTGCGTGAAATAACTCTGCCATCTCTTAAGTTCTGAATAAAATCATCAACAATTGCGCCAGAGGATTCCGCAATAAGAAATCACCCTAATTCAGCTAACGGTCTCGTCAAAGATGGCGGAAGAGCGGACAGACGTTCAGGGCGCTCCCTTGCCCTTGAGGTGAGAAAACCGCCCCCAAATGAGGAAAAGTAAGCAACGATCAACGGCATGAGGATGCAGAAGACAATGGAAACTACTGCATTAAAGACACTTAATAAATGTGTATCCAGATATCTACAGGACATGTGACCCGTAATTGAAAAAGTGTATGATGATCTCTGGATTGGCAAAAGATTCCATACTGGTCCCCCAACCAGATCTCAGGGAGTGGACTGGCAAGAGGGACGTGACCATGAGCAAAATATTGAATAAATAATGAAAGCACAACGTTCTACGAGTCGGAGTGTGGAATCTCAGAGGTTTGAACGTGGTAGTAAACCTAGAAAATCTAAAAAGTGAAACGCTAAAACTCAATCTAGATTAGCCGCAGCCAGTGAACTGAAATGGCAAGAAGACAAGGACTTCTGGTCGGATGAGTGTAGGGTAATACCAGCAGCTGCACAAAATAGTATAACCGGAGTAGCATTCGTTATGAATTGGAAAATAGGACAAACAGTGAGTAAATGTGAACAATTCAGTGACTGGGTCGTTCTCATCAGAATTGACAGCAAACCAACACCGACAGCGATACTTCACGTACACATGGCGAAGTCGTAAGTCTAAGATAAAGTGATAAAGTATTTTTTGATATTGAACGGGTAACTCAGTACCTAAAGGGTGATGAAAATCTATTAGTGACGGCGGACACGAATGCGTTTGTAGGGGAAGGAGTGGAAGAAAGGGTTATAAGAGAATATAGACTTTGTACTAGGAGTGAGACAGGACAAAGGCCGGCTGGAGTGGCCGAGCGGTTCTACACGCTACAATCTGGAACCGCACGACCGCTACGGTCGCAGGTTTGAATCCTGCCTCGGGCAGGGATCTGTGTGATGACCTTAGGTTAGTTAGGTTTAAGTAGTTCTAAGTTCTAGTGGACTGATGACCTCAGAAGTTAAGTCCCATAGTACTCAGAGCCATTTGAACCATTTGATCAGGACTAAGACTAACTCAGCGTAAAAAAGCTGGTATTGACGAATACACAGTTCAAGAATCACAAGAGGACGAGGTATACTTGGAAAAGACAGGGAGATACGGGAGGATTTCAGTTAGAATACATCTTGGTCACCTAGAGATTCTGAAGTCAGATACTGGATTGTAAGGTGTACCCAGGAGCAGATATAGACTCAGTGATGAAGAGTAGGCTGAAGTTTAAGAAAGTAGGCAGGAAAAATCAGTGCCCAAAGAAGCGGGATATGAAACTAGTGCGGAATGAGATATACGCTTGAATTTCTCTAGATACTGCAATAGGGAATAGCTCAGTAGGCAGTTCAGTTGAAGAGGAATGGATATCTCTATACAGCGCAATCACAGGAGCGTAAAAGAAGGTACAAAGAAGGTAACTGAGAAGAAACCATGGGTAAAACAAGGAACACTGCAGCTGATCGATGAAAGAAAGAAGTACAAAAACGAGCAGAGGAATTCAGAAATACAGAATACAAGTCACTCAGGAATGATATAAATAGGAGGTGTGGGAAAGCTAAGGCAAAATGGCTGCAGGAAAAATGTGAAAAGATCCAAAAAGAAATTATTGTCGAAAGCACTGACTCAGCATATCGAAAAATCAAAAGAATCTTCGGTGAAATGAAACGCATTGGTGGTTTCATTAAGAGTGCGATGGAAATTTCACTGTTAAATGCAGAGGAGAGGGCACATAGGTGGAGAGAGTACACAGAGGGCTTCTATGAGAGGTGTGACTTCTATGATGACGTGATGGGAAAAGAAACAGGAGTCGATACAGAAGGAATAGGAGATTCAGTGTAAAGATCAGAATTTAAAAGAGCTTTGGAACACTTAATATCGAGCAGGTCGAAGGAGAAGATAATATTTCATCAACATTTCTAAAATCATTGGGGTAATTCGCTAGTATTCACGTTGGTGTATGAGCCTGGCGACATACTACCTTACTTTCGGAAAAATATCTTCCACACACAGTTCTGAAGAGTGCAAGAGACGACAAGTGGGAAAATTATTGCACAATTTGCTTCACAGCTCATGTATGCAAGTTTCTGCAAAGAATAATATACATAATGATGAAGGTTTCTCGGGTGTCCAGCCGCGTGGTAGCGTTGATATCTCGCGACGTTTCGGGAAGTGTCATACTACCCATCTGGCGAAGATGGGTAGTATGACACTTCCCGAAACGTCGCGAGATATCAACGCTACCACCCGGATGGAGACCCGAGGAACCTTCATCAATAGTTTACGACGGGAAAGCCTACAGTCACAATATACATAATAATGGAAAAGAAAATTGAAGATCTGTTGGATGAAGGTCACTTTGTCTGTAGGAAACGTCTAGGCTCCAGAGAGGCAACTCTGACGTTGCGGTTGATAATGGAGGCAATACTGAAGATATTGAAGGCACTTTCATAGGATTTGTCGGCCTGGAAAAAGCGTTCGATAATTTAAAATGGTGCAAGACGTTCGAACTTCTGAGAAATATTAACTGAGAAATATTAACTATAGGAAAAGGCGGTTAATATATTATATGTACAAAAACAAAATGATAACAATAAGAGTGGGAGAGGAAGAACGAAGTGCTGGAATTGAAAAGGGAGTAAGATGGGGATGTAGTCTTGCTCCCCTATTGTTCAACCTATACATCGAAGAAGCAATGACGGAAATAAAGTGTTCAAGAGTGGGACTGAAATTTTGGTGTAGCATTTCAGTGATAAGATTCGGTGAAGACATTGCTATTGTTCCCGTACTGTTCAACCTATACGTCGAAGAAGCAATGACAGAAATAAAGTGTTCAAGAGTGGGACTGAAATTTTGGTGTAGCATTTCAGTGATAAGATTCGTGAAGACATTGCTATACTCTGTTTAAATGACGAAGAATTGCAGGACCTGCTAAATGGAATGAAGAGTTTAATGAGTACAGAATATGCACTGAGAGTAAATCGACGAAAGATGAAAGTAATGAAAAGTATCAGAAAATAGAACAGTGTGAAACCTAACATCGAGATTGGTGATGACGAAGTATATGAATTTAAGGAATTTTCTACCTAGGAAGCAAAACAACTTTTGATGGTCGGAGCAAAGAGGACATAAAAAGCACACTGTCGCTGTCAAATAGGGTATTCCAGGCCAAGGTAATTATCAAACATAGACCTTGATCTGAGGAAGAAAGTTCTGATAATGTACGTTTTGGGCACAGCTAGGTATAGCAGTGAAACAAGGACTGTAGGAAAACTAGAAAAGAAGAGAATCGAAGCATTTGAGATGCTGTATTACAGAAGAATGTTGAAAATTATGTGGACTGATAATGGAATATACTGACAAGAAAAAGAGACAGACTGTTAGAACATCCCTTAAAACACTAGAAAATAATTTCCGTGGAGAGCTGTAGAGGGTAAAAACTGTAGAAAAAGACAGAGACTGGACTACATCAAGTAAATAATTGAGGATGTTGGTTGCAAGTACCGCTCTGAGATGAGGGTCTGGCACAGGAGAGGAATTCTTGGCGGTCGCATCAAACAAGTAGAAGATTGATGTCTCAAGGGAAAAAATATATGTAATTTACGAAGTTTCAGGTAGTAGTTAAAGTCGAAGGCTTTCCCTTCCGTCGACCCCGTGGACATAACATGAGGCACTCGGCGTCCACGATGGCATGTTCCTATTGTCTGTGAGTGGCCGATGTTGGTTACTGCCTATCGTACCTAACACGATGTCAAGTGCAGACGGGATGCTGCACTCAGTTGCGCCGGTACCTCTTACCACTCCTAACGCTTGTGACACTTTCAGTGGCAGATGTCCGAGTTCCTCGATAATTATTTCCTCCTGTTGCTTGCGGACCATGATGTCTTTTCTTGACTTTCCTTGAACCTTAACAGGTCTTGCATTTCTGCTGTGTCGGAACTCAGTGCAAGTGATGCCTGTCAGGTCCTTCTCCGCAATCTTTTCCTCTTCGCTGACTTTGCGTTCTACCTCATTTATTTTCTGTTTGATTGCTGGAGTTCCTTTATCTGTTCCGCTACTTTCGTAATTATTGGTCTTTGAGTCTCTAATGCATCTGAAACGTTCTTATTAAATTCTGTCCCTTTCGTCTGGAAATCCTCGTGGGATTTTTGGGGTTCTTTTATGTCTTTAGTATTCTGATCCACGTGTTTCTGTGGCACCTCAGTAAACGTATGTAGCGTCGCCTCTATCCGCCTAGCAAGTTCCTCTTATGACATTTCGTGCTTCCTGTTGTGTCGGCAGAAGAGCCAACACCGTGGTACTACTGGGGGCCGAAATGCACGCGTTTTAGCTCACGCAGGCAGGCGTGAGGAGGGAAGGAATATACTGACGTGAGGTCTGGAACATGACAAGGAATTAGAATTCAGAAAGCAGACGTAATTAGTTTGATACTTAACTTAAATCCATTAATGATAAACGTCGCTCTTGACGGTACTTGATTCACAATATTATCTGTTCAGAATACATTCATAGTACCTGAATATGGCGCCTTGCTAGGTCGTAGCAAATGACGTAGCTGGAAGCTATGCTAAACTGTCGTCTCTGCAAATGAGAGCGTATGCAGTCAGTGAACCATCGCTAGCAAAGTCGGCTGTACAACTGGGGCGAGTGTAAGGGAATCTCTCTAGACTAGACCTGCCGTGTGGCGGCGCTCGGTCTGCAATCACTGATAGTGGCGACACGTGGGTCCGACGTATACTAACGGACCGCGGCCGACTTAAAGGCTACCACGTAGCAAGTGTGGTGTCTGGCGGTGACACCACACTTCCTATCTCTTTTCTCGTCTCGTTCTTTCTGTAACGTCGTAGTCTCCTCGTTGTCAGCTGCGATTATCCGTAGTATGCTCACTGTGTTCTCGCCTCCGCATGTTACTCCTACCACTGGTGAAGTCATCACCGTTGGTTAGGGCAAATGTGTTTCCATGCAGTGTGTGTTTTCTACATTACCGCCTATCTCGTCACTCTCATCACTCATTGTCGCTGCCTGATCCCGCTTGTATGCAACAGGGTACCTTCCACATTACTACTCTATTCCCCTTGAAACTGCTCCACATTTATAGTCCTACCTGCAGTTTCGCCTGCTTCCTCATGAACCAAAGCTCTGACTGTTCTCATATTTCATGAGTATCTCGTCTGGCTTCTAGTACTCATTCGCTGAAAGATCCGATGCACCTGCCTATTCGCATACAGTGCAGTGCGCAGGAACACTCAATAAGATTTATTACTGACATTGAAGAAGAAATACGAGAGAAGATGTGGACGGCACAAACAAGACGCTAGGAAAAAATTTACACAATAATGAAAAGCGATGCACTATTAACTAATGTAAAATGTACCCCAAAAAATTCAAACATATTCATTAACAATTGCTTGGTCTTGTTCGTAATTCACCTGAGTATTCCATTAATATATTTATTTATTTGTGATTAAGACAAAATAGTATCTGATTGCGAATCGAGGAAAGCAAGGTCGAATCCCGTACCCTGACAGAAAAGAAATGGCAGGGACGCCGATTTATGCCAAAAGCCGGGGGAGCTGTGAACACGATCTCTTCATCCTGAATCTATTACCCCACGTCATATAAAATGATACGTTACTCACATGAAGGTAATCAGCTGTTTGAAAAAAATTAATTGCCGCACATATCAGCGTTATTTGACAAGTTCCAGAACTTGTCAGGGATCTCTTCCATTGATTGTGGATGGAGGACCCAGGCATTTCAGTACAATAATTTACCTTAATGATTTCCGAATGATAGAGCTGATCTGGTAAAATAATATTTATTCAAACCATATGCAAAAATCACTCAGGACTTAAAAAATGTGGAGTTTATAAAACAATTTGAGAATGAATTTACATAATTAGAGCAGAACAATGATAAGAAAAAGAGTAGTCGTTAGGGTCACCACCAGTATCATACTCGAAAATGACTAAGTTGGTGCCCAGACACATAAAGGGAACAAATTACGTTTTCAACCGCGATAGCACATCTATGTAATTACACAAAATAGGCATGAATACGAACAGAAACACACAACAAAACAATATACATACGACGCGTCACAAAGAAGCGCGAATAGGCGGGTGAGTTCCAAAGCGTTAATTCTCTTACGGAAATAATCCCTTTTGAAGCAAGAATGAAGTCGCACAAAAAAACAGAGAAACAAAAGATAGAAACCAGGAGAAAACTCCTCCAGCCCTTCCCCCTTTCCGAAGGTGGGGGTGTGCACTGCAAATGCGATCTTACCTTAACAGCTACTGACGTGGTATGTCGCGGCTGGCGCTAATTCTTCCTGAACTGAGCTGATGAGACTGCGAATGCCGGATCTCATCGTACTCTTGATTACAGGCTGACGATGCGCGTATGTTCAAAGTAAGACATCAAAGACTTGTCGGGGGGATGAAGTCCAGAAAAACACGTACAAGCGCAGAGTCCGTAGTAGCATCACCAAGCAGAAGTTCGAATGATAATACCCATACAAATCCCAAAACCGACTCCGACTGCCTGTCTCAGCTTTTGGTAGGCTTCCTTCAAACCTCGGAGAGGTACCTCGCACAATCTGTTCAAGCCTATAGCAGAAAAGACCTAAATGCTCTTTCATTATTGATATGGAAGTCCGTTTCTTGGCTCCCACCATAATGTTAAAATGTGACCGTGAATGAGATACGCGTATATGGAAACGCAAGACTAGTATCGGCCTGTTCTCACGTACTGACCTGTTCGTCGGTAATTCTGGGAACTTTGTTGGGTGTTTACACAGCGTTGATGATGGTGATGTTTGGTTTGTGGGGCGTTCAAATGCGCGGTCATCAGCGCCTGTACAAGGGCCCAATTATTACACAGTTCATTTTGTTTTCACAGTCCAGTCTAGTCTCTCTCACAAATGATGACGGTGACGATGAAATGATGAGGACGACACAGACATCCAGCCGCCGGGCAGAGAAAATCCTCAATCTGGCCGGAAATCGAACCCTGGACCCCGTGACCCAGAGAAAGACCCGCTAGCCTCTAGACCACGAGCTGCGGACTTCGCACAACGTTCCCATGGGATGATAAATATGCCGACACAGCAGTGGCTACTACAGACAGCAGGACAGTGGCACGTGGTCGCCTGAGAGCTCTACCCAAAGGTTACTAACAAGCAGAGTTCTCACGCCTTCCACCAATGGTTTCCTGTTTTGCTATAGCGGACACCAATCGTCCATTCAGCAGCTCATTGTCTGAGGACAAACACTGAAAGGCTCATTTGACTGTCCACGCGGTCTGCTAGCGTACCCTGTGAAATTTCCTCCTGTTTTCACGCGATGGATAAGGAGTTCACCTGGCCAAGACCAGATGCAGTGGGAAACAGAGCTACTACTCGAATGAAATGTTACATTAGGTACAGAGAGGTGGTTAACCTATACTGTTACAAGCTACCACTAACCTCTCATACGAGTATAATCAGCGTGCTATATCAGTCAAAAGCTGACAACTGAAAACTGAATTTGGAAGTAAATCAAGCTAGAGAGTCTCGTATGCAAATAGGACAAAATGCGAGGAGAAAGACCTAAAACAAGCCACCGCCTCACTTTTTTATTTATGTGCTCGTCTGCCTCATCTGCTTCTCAGAAAATATTTCCTTCATTTCTTTAGTGTGGAATCCGAGAATTTTTGCAACAGATTGATTGGCAATACTGTTCCCTAACTTTAGATCGTTACATCGTCTTCATTTCTGTTTAATATCTACGGCTAACATCATTTACACTTTGATCTATGCACTTTAGTCGTAGCCATTTTCTAGATATTTTTCCATTGCTCATATACTCCTCATCCTTTCACTATTGTAAGAAATATATGATTTGTGATCTTACTGCTCCCTTTGGCTATCAGGATGTGCCCTAACACCACGTCTCAAACGAATTATGTCTTTTCCTGTACTCAATTCCCAGAGTCGAGGTCTGACAGCCATGCACTGCCACACTCCAAAGTTATACTTCAACAAATCATCCCCCGTTTTATCATAGCTCTGTCCATTCCACTTAACGAACACGTGCAGTTACTGTGCCACATGGTTTTCATAAACATTTCTTGCAAGCACTACAGGGTTCACTTGATTGTTGCAAAAATTTTGTATTGATTTATCGCATGGCGGTCAGAATACATATGAAGGGTAATAAGCTGTATTATACATTTATCAGTACATTATTTCTATAATTTTCTTATCAAATTCTGAATAAGCTAAGATTCACTGAAGAAGGGGAAGGTGCATTGCGGAATGGGTACATGAACGTGTTTGATGTCTATTTGGTTATGGTAACATTCTGTTTAATGTCATCTCACAAAGCGTCTCATATGCTATCCATCACATGTCTTTCCCAACACTTTTACGCAGATGGTCATTAGTCTAGTGACAACGGCGTTGCCGCAGTGGGAACACCGGTTCCCGTCATATCGCCGAGGTTACGCTCTGTCAGGCGTGGCCGAAACTTGGATGGATGATCATCCGGGCCGCCATGCGATGTTGCCATTTTTCGGGGTGCACTCAGTCTCGTGATGCCAACTGAGGAGCCACTCGACCGAACACTAGCGGCTCCGGTCTGAGAAAACCGTCATAACGACTGGGAGAGCGGTGTGTTGACCACACGCTCCTCCTATCCGCATCCTCAGTTGAGGATGACACGGCGGTCGAATGGTCCCGATGGGCCACTTGTGGCCTGAAGATGGAGTGCTTAATTTGTCTTGTACCAACTTTGAGCTGAATGAAACCTTATTACACTCCATAAAGAGTTGTCTGGCATGGTAAGGTCCGGGCTTCATAGTGGCCATTTCAGTGGGTTGCAGATGTTGACAAATCACACCCAATCCAGCGATTCTGAAAATTTTCGTAAAGGGACTCAGGCACCTGAAGGCAAACGTATGCTGCTGCTCTGTACTAATGTAATCAAGAATGACATACGACGCCCTTCTTTTGTAGCTGAGGTATTAGCCGTGTCTGCAACATGTGCAAAGACAAATTTCCCATCACAAATCATTCGAAAAATTATAGTCCAAAAAGGTATCGTGACGGCATTTTGGCCCAATTATGACATGGGGAGTGTTCCCTTCTAACCTTATCGTGCAATGATAATTTCCCTTAGATCAGAAAACTACTTTCCTCATGTGTGAACTACAATATATCACATGTTTATAGTCAGAGAGTAACAGTCATAACTGAGGCGCCCCAATTAGAAACAGCGCCACCAAGGTCTTCATATTACTGCTTGAGAAAGTTATCAAATCTTTCACAGACACTATTTCATATCATTTCGTGTACATAAATCACACATTGTTGAAAATAGTACTTGAAATTCAGCTCTTCTTTTGTCACATGAATCACATTGTGATAGCTCAACTATTGAACTTTTTTCGAGATTGAAGTGTGATATTTCATCAATATGAAGAACAGTGTTAAAATACTAATTATAGCCATTTCGTTTTTCACGAAAGATACCTTTCTGGCTCTGCACACAACCCTGGCTAGTTAAAACTGAGACACACACGCCGCTAAATGCTTCTCAACGGCGTACATGTGTCTTCTCATATCAGCCAGCAGCTATGGCATGTCAACGGAATCACTGCAATACTCAATCGAAACAATGTAAAACAGATACCTTCCACCACCTTCAAAGTAGACATATGAATAAAACAGCTGTACAGCTGTATATTATCCAATAGTACGAAAGCAAGTGAGATGCGAAACTACTTATATATATATATATATATATATATATATATATATATATATGTATATATATATATATGTGTGTGTGTGTGTGTGTGTGTGTGTGTGTGTGTGTGTTTGTGTGCGTGTGTGTGTGTGTGCCTCATTATGATTATATGACTATCTACGTAGGCTGTGACACAATGTTGTATTCTGTCTACAGGACTGGTTCAGAGACGAGCTAACATCATGGAGTCATCAACTGATACCCGAGTTCCTCCACCTTCATGGATAAATCACGATTTCATACAATCTGCCTTGAAGAATGCAGAACGAAAGAAAATTACCATCGTTTCCATGAATGTCCAGTACGCAAATGCTGAAGGTCTGGGCTATGCAAGCTTGATGTTCAGACTAACTGTCTTTCTGAGATATGAAGACAATGAAGAGACACAGAAGAAAACCCTAATAGTGAAAACACTTCTTGAATCTGGTGCATTGAAGGACATAGTAGAAAAATTAGATATATTCAAGACCGAGGCAGAGATGTTGCATGATATGATGCCACAGATCCATGAGATATTGTCAGCGCTGGAGAAAGAGGAGTTCCGGCCGCTGGCAGCCAAGTGCTACCAATGGGGTCGGCAGCCCGTGACTTTTCTCGTGTTGGAGGATCTGTCAGCGGCTGGCTTCAAACTGGCTCAGGCTGGCCAACCGCTAAACCTCAAACACTGTGCGGTCGCGCTGCGGGCATATGCGCGGCTGCATGCTGCTTCAGTCTATGTGCTCAGCAAACAGCCCCATTACAAGGACAAATATAGTTTAAACATGTTCACGGATGAAACTTCTTTGCAGCATCTGGCATCTCTAGCCACAAAGTACATAAATGGGTTAGCAAATGAGCTTGAAAAATGTCCTGGCTACGAACAATATTCAGAAAGATACAGGACATTCGCCAACCGCTTTATCGATGTTACATATGAAAGGATGGAGAAGATCAAGAAGCAAACAAAACTTCCAGTTCTGACTCACGGTGACTGCTGGAAGAACAACATGATGTTTAAGTACATGGATGAAGAAGTTTCAGAAGTACGGTTGGTTGACTTTCAGGTGAGAATGAACTTTTCTTGTTCAATAATATAACTCTTCATTTAATATTTTTGTTCAGTAATATAACTGCTCATCTAACAAACAATATTTTGTAATTTATTCGTAAAAGTGTCTGGGCAGAACACAACATAAAACACTTGGTTTGAAGTTTTGATGAACATTGTTGTTGTATAGTAACTTACTCGATATGCAGTTGCCTACATGCATAGAGTTAATCCAGTGAGTTCAGTATTTTCTAGATTGTTGGATATAAGGTCCGCCAGTTACGCAAATCCCCGTTTTTTCAAAGTTCCCAAACATTTTTCAACACCTCTGTGCCATCGTCAGTGGGTTTCTATTTTATTTAATCTGTAATGTGAACGTTTTTACTAAGTGATTACAAAACTACGGAAATATTTAATTCAAACAACTATTTGTTTCTGTTAGTTAATACCTTTACATTCGGTTTGCATGGTTTTCCAGGACCACTTGCGTATTATTTCGTACTGGTAGCTTGTCAACTGCAACCGAACGATGTTGATGAGAAATTTTGTTAGGAGTTAACCTATCATTTTATGCTTTAAGACGTAATTTAGTTTGTCGTGATATTTCGCGCAAATATTCGTTTTTACTTACGTTTTTGTGTGGAAAGCCCTTATTCCTCAGCATTCTGGTGAGGTGCTCTGAAGCACACGTAAATGTAACTCATATTTCCAGAAAATTTGGTCGCAAAAAGTACTTTACACTTCACCATAACAGACTGTAATTGAGGTTATTGTTTATCCCAGCTCAGTCAGCGTTCATTTGTTCAGCAGAGAGTCTGGCGCCAAATTTCAATTTTGTTTACATTTTCCATAAATAATCTTTCTGTCTACTCGTTTCAGGATACATCATCTTCTTGTATGAGATGAAATGTTATCACAATTAATGAAATTGCATTCCGTATTCAAAACGGCAGCTTCAAACAATACCGCTAATTACAGTTCCGCTGCTATCATACTCTCCGCAATTGCTAAATCAGATGTAAGTAAGCTCATAGTATACTTAATGTTCCACATTATATCCACAGAGTTTTTGTATCACGAGGCAGAGATAATCTCTCTCTCTCTCTCTCTCTCTCTCTCTCTCTCTCTCTCTCTTGCAGTCCTAATGAGTCTTTTATCCATATAAACTACTTGCGCAGTTACGCACGAACATTTGCGTCAAAAGAGAAAAAGTAACAGAAAATGTGTGATACTGAAATGGCATTCTTGGAAGCAACAAATTTGAATGTCAATTAAATTTGGTTGCTACCATTTTAAAAGTTGTTGTCGAATATTTTCAATTCAATGAGAATGAATAAATATTAACCGTGTTCATTTGAAAATAGACTAAAATTTGGTACCTTAACCATTTGTACAGAATTCCTCTATATTAGTTTAGGGTCGCATGGGTTTACAGAAAACTACCTCATTTGGTACAAGGTTGCTGAGTTTCACATGTGGAGAGGCTAATATCTCACTCTACCACACTACCATGGAAGATCACACTAAATTCAGGTCTACCTATTAGGGAGCCGCATTGCAGAGTAAAACCCCCGAATACAGACCTCAACATTAACCTATTCGCGATATATGGTTAAAATGGATATTAAAATTTTGAAAATTACATACGGAAAAGAGGAAAGTGAAATAGCATGTACAGATCACCTTGGATGTTTAAAACGTTAAACTAATTTCGTTTGGTAAAGTGGTTGAATGTTCAGATTCCTAATTGGCTTGAATAGACGTATTCGACGAAGCTTGATGGAGCTGGATGGAGTTTGTCGTCAGATGGATGGATGGATGCTGGAGGCTGAATGGAACTTTTGGAGGTTGATGTAGGACGAATCTTGCAGGTACCAGGAACCAGGTTGTAGGAAAATGGGATGATCTCGAACCTCACGGCAGCAAAGTGGACCAATGGGCCATGAAACTGTTTTAAACAAAGGATCAGTCGGAGATCTTGCCATACGAATGGGCTAGTATCACATTTCTCCATCGGATCCTTCATGAATTCAAGAGCTTCGGAAGAGGTATGGCCCACGTCAGTGTTCACTTCATAGCAATGGATTTAATGTATTTTTAAATAATTCTCACCAAAGTAAATCACAGCTTATGATCATTTCATTACAAACGGGTGTTCTTCGGCTGTATGAAGTTGGTAGATCATCCAATAACTTTTCTAACTTATACCAATAACTCGACATATACTAATTTTTCATATGAGCCCATATTCAAGAAAGATAATTCTTCATATTAGGAGTCCTTCTCTCTATGCATCAATATCACATTATAATCCTTTATAGAAAATTTTTGTATCTCCAAAATAAATATTCTACTGGGAAATGCTTCCGACGAAGACTATACATCACCTTGTCTTCTTATCACTTTTATTCTTTCATCATACATTTTTCACTTAAACTCCTATGTTTTATCAATTTCATTTCGGACCACGTCCGAATCGGAATTCACTTTAGAGCAGATAGATACATTAATTCCTTTGACGTTCGTGATCATCTTTCATCAAATAAATCACACAAACATATAAGGGATTTCATGTTCCTGAAAGTAAAATTAATTAGGATCGGGAACCATCAAAGCAATCCCAATCTACACATTATATTCCAATCAAATTTCGACTCTACTAATTCGAAGAATGTAGCAAAATTAACTGCTCATTATCGATAATTCCTGCATTTCCTAAAATGTCACCATCATTATAAATCACAATATCTCCTTCGAGTAAATTCAGTCAATTTAGGTACATGCAGGAATCTGTATGGATAAAACACATAGGCACATCCTAAATCAAAACATAAATAATTAAAATTCAAGATCACACAGCCTTACAAATATATATAATCACTCTTTCTAAAAATAATTAACTTGGTCGTCACTAAAAAGAATTAATTAGTTACTTCTTAGATAAACCTATCATTAATTCTCTAAAGTACTCACTATGTTGTAGATAGTCTCTTACTAGTAATCCTGGTCTCACTATAAGTGCGTCATAGTCCAACGCCAAACATAATTACTATAAATTTAATTATAGTCCATCAATCGTCACTATGTAATTCCTAATTACTATGAATTTAATCATCATAGCCCTTTTCAGAGAGTTAATCCGTTCACGTGACACTTTTTAATATCCTGATGCCGATACAGTCATCTGATTCGTAGAATTTCTAGATACGCCAATAAATACGAACCAGGGTTTGGAATCTTCACAATTACCAATGGTCTAGTCTATAATAATTGCCACTCCTTACTCTTTCTGGAAAGTAATGAAGAACACGGGTGTGCTCGCATCAATACTTTTCGCCGATCCTGAATCTGCATCCGTTTGAGTTTTCTGTAATAAACCTCTTTGCGGGTCCTGGCCTTCTCGGTGAGATTAACCACAGCTTGTCTAATTTTCTCTTCCTAAGGTGTGTCTGTATGTTCTGCCTTCGGAATTTTATCCGTCCGTAAATTTCTTTCCTTTCATCTAAACATCAGGTCATCAGGCGTGAAATTGTTTGAGTCGTGAAGCAAGTTGTTCATAATTTCCTCTTCTGCAGGTTTCTTAAGACGCCAGGGAACCGGATATAAGCTGTGACAGTAGGTCCTATGCAGCATAACGTCAATACGACAGACATATCTTTTAATAATTCCCGGTTTTCTTTAAAAGCAACCGAATGAGACAATTGGAGGCTTGATAACTGTTGCTACTATTCATCAGTAAGGTGAATACATTACTTTAGTTTCTCGATTACTTGAGCTGAAAGTGCAGTTGCTTTAATTGTGTTCAGGGAAAACTTTTTCGGCGTTCGTTTTTTGTGATGATGAAGCTTATGCGGGCCGCATGGTAATACCGCTCATGTACTCCTTCTTTCCTTATTAAGTCAACCTCCAATAAAGCACCGTCGATCCAAAATTTCGCTTTCGCCGCTGAGAGGTCGGTGCCTCTGTCCCTCTCTCGTATGTTACTAATGCCCAGGATACAATCCACATCAGTTTTTCAACAATCAGGAACGTGCATGTAATTGTTTCATTTCCCAATTTCAAATCTTGAATCGTGCTTAAGGCTCGTATAATTCTGCATTTCTCCACTGGAAAATTAGTAGTTTTTATTTTCGCGACAGCTTTTCGAAAAAGGCGCTCGATATCACCTTAGCCGAATTTCCCGTTTTTAAAGCTACAGTTATTGACATCCCTCGATTGTAAAAAGGATTTCTGACACTGGAACGGGAGGATTAAGGATGTCACACAAACATCCTCACATAATTACTCCGATAATTCCTTTCCATCGATGTATCGTAGCGCCAGCAGCTGCAGGTCGTAGACCTTATTAAATCCCTGAACGCGTCACTGGGACTCGAGGCAGTCACGATTAGTTTGTTGGACGTGCTTCACTGCCACTACTTGCGTCGTCTGTTATCTCCGTCATTATTGGTGTCTATGTGGTGTCACCACTAGACACCACACTTGCTAGGTGGTAGCCTTTAAATCGGCCGCGGTCCGTTAGTATACGTCTGACCAGCGTGTCGCCACTATCAGTGATTGCAGACCGAGCGCCGCCACACGGCAGGTCTAGAGAGACTTCCTAGCATTCGCCCCAGTTGTACAACCGACTTTGCTACCGATGGTTCACTGACAAAATACGCTCTCATTTGCCGAGACAATAGTTAGCATAGCCTTCAGCTACGTCATTTGCTACGACCTAGGAAGGCGCCATATTCTTAAAGAATGTACTCTGAAAAGATAATATTGTGAATCAGGTACCGTCAAGAGCGACGTTCATCATTAATGGGTTAAAGTTAAGTATCAAACTAATTACGTCCGTTTTCTGAATTCTAATTCCTTGTCATGCTCCAGACCTCACGCCAGTATAGTTCTTTCCTCCTCACGCCTGCCTGCGTGAGCTAAAACGCGTGCATTTCGGCCTCCAATAGTAACACGGTGTTGGCTCTTTTGCCAACACAACAGTCTACATGTGCCAATCTCCTGGTTTGGTGCAGACTGCGGCTGATTCTGTCTTTGCTGTTGCCGGAAGGTATTGTTCTAAAACTGCCTAGTTGACAGTTGGTGGTTGCTAGGTTGGACTGGATTATACCTCCGATCGTCTCTATTAAATTTGTTTGGGGCCCGTCGGAAGTCACAAGCATTTCTAGTGTTGTTATTCCAACTATTGTTCACATTACTATTTGGTACATTGCTTGGATTTGCTTTATCCATTTGTTTGGTTCTTTGCACATTATAACCATTTATGCGGCCAGTTGGTGAGTGATAGACATCAGTGTTCGCATTATTATACTCGTTATTCGACCTTGACGTGGACTTCATGTCTTCCTGCATCAGGTTGATCGAATTTAACACAAATACAAATTACTTCAAATTTTCGTCTGAAACATTAACTAGATGATTTCTGACACAGGCCGATAATCTAGCTTTTAATATTCTCAATACATTCTGTTGTGTTAACATATCGTCCTAGTAGCGACAGTTATTAAGAAACTATTCGAAGTACTTTCTTAATGTCCCTTGCTTAAATGAGAATTGTTCAGGGTAAGATACTTGTTGATGCAACGGGTAGAATACTTCTTGATGCGACTTTTGTTGAGTTCCGCGCGACCAATATTTTACTGAGAATGTCGGTTCATATTTATTGTAAGTCCGATAGATTCACATGCGTCGGTTGCCTATAGGGCACCGTCTTGAATACAACCTGATACATAGCGTATCTTTTGTGAGTCAGTCCCGTTCCTTGGCAAAGCTACCCTGAACATTCGCACGAACACTACGGGATTTATGGTCCTCCTATAGGTATTAAATACCTGCAACTGCCGATACTCGAGCAATTTCTTTTCGATATTAGTTGTAGAATACATGTAATGGCCTGTAGCGTCTTCTTGTGGCCAGAATATGGGGCTGTATTATGGCGAATACACGTTTTTTCCGTAACTGGATGCGTCGCCTATAAATTGTTGTCGTGGGGCTTGATGTATCTTGCTGCTACTGTTCACAGCCACTCGAAGCCATTCTAGCTTTCCTTTGGTCATGTTAATAGATTTCTCGACTTGTTCCTTCTAATCTTTTCTTAAAGAAATTCATCCGGGCATAAGGATGAGACAGCACATTTTACACCATCTGTTATTGCCTGATTCAGTTGCTGTTCCTTCACCTTTGCCCAGTTCTCGATCTCCATCTCTTAAGTACCTCAAAATTTACACTACTGGCCATTAAAATTGCTACACCAAGAAGAAATGCAGATGAGATACGGGTATACATTGGACAAATGTATTATACTAGAACTGGCATGTGATTACATTTTCACGCAATTTGAGTGCATAGATCCTGAGAAATCAGTACCCACAACAAGCACCTCTGGCCGTAGTAACGACCTTGATACGCCTGGGCATTCAGTCAAACAGACCTTGGATGGCATGTACAGGTACAGCTGCCCATGGGGCTTCAACACGATACCACAGTTCTTTAATTACTGGCGTATTGTGACTAGCCAGTTGCTCGGCCACCGCTGACGAGACGTTTTCATTTGGTGAGAGATCTGGAGAATGTGCTGGTCAGCGCATCAGTCGAACATTTCTGTATCCAGAAAGGCCCGTACAGGACCTGCAACATGCGATCGTGCATTATCCTGCTGAAATGTAGGGTTTCGCAGGGATCGAATGAAGGGTACAGCCACGGATCGTAACAAATCTTAAATGTGACGTACACGGTTCAAAGTGCCGTCAATGCGAACAAGAGGTGACCGAGACGTGTAACCAATGGCACCCCATACCATCACGCCGGGTGATACGCCAGTATGGCGATGACGAATATACGCTTCCAATAGGCGTTCACCGCGATGTCGCAAAACACGGTTGCGACCATCATGATGCTGTAAACAGAACCTGTATTCATCCAAAAAAATGACGTTTTGCCATTCGTGCACCCAGGTTCGTCTTTGAGTACACCATCGCAGGCGCTCCTGTCTGTGATGCAGCGTCAAGGGTAGCCGCAGCCATAGTCTCCGAGCCGATAGTCCATCTGCTGCAAACGTCATCGAACTGTTGGTGCAGATGATTGTGGTCTTGCAAACGTCTCCATCTGTTGACTCAGGGATCGAGACGTGGCTGCACGATCCGTTACATCCATGCAGATAAGATGCCTGTCATCTCGACTGCTAGTGATACGAGGCCGTTGGGATCCAGCACGGCGTTCTGTATTACCCTCCTGAACCCACCGATTTCATATTCTGCTAACAGTCATTGGATATCGACCAAGCGAGCAGCAATGTCGCGATCCGATAAACCGCAATCTCCATAGGCTACAATCCGACCTTTATCATAGTCGGAAACGTTATGGGGCGCATTTCTCCTCCTTACACGAGGCATCATAAAACGTTTCACCAGGCAACGCCGGTCAACTGTTGTTTGTGTATGAGAAAGCGGTTGGAAACTTTCCTCATTTCAGCACGTTGTATGTGTCGCCACCGGCGCCAACCTTGTGTGAATGCTCTGAAGAGCTAATCATTTGCATACCACAGTATCTTCTTCCTGTCGGTTAAATTTCGAGTTTGTAGGACGTCATCTTCGCGGTGTAGCAATTTTAATGGCCAGTAGTGTACTTTTTGATTTCACCTTCCTGTTCTGAGGAAACATCTTTCACTGTTTTTCTGAGGCTAGCCACCGTTTCTTCTACCTAATTCTGTCGATTCATAATTTCATTGAGACAATCACCTACCTTTTCGATCTCTATCGGAAATTTGTCTTGAGCCTGTCGCAACTCCAATTACTCATTCGACATGGCCTCATGCTTTCCGATAAGATCAGGCATCTTTTCTTGCATTTAGTTCTGATTCTGCACGATCAGTGGTATTAAGTCAACCTGTGTCTAGATTTCAGACTGTGCCTGCGGCATGTGATCGACTATAGTTTTCATATCTTTTTGCGCTTGTACCATGGTCGACTGTGCCTGCACTATACAAGACATATTAACAAATAGCATACTAAGCTTTTGCATAATTGGAGTGAAGGGATCAATCGCAGGTGCCGGGCATTTAGCTAAATCCTTCACAGCAGCTGACTGCATTTAGCTTTCTTGTTCTGCTCGCATTTTAAACTGCGCGAATGAAAACCATGAGATGTTGCCAACTGTTTCGTAAACTTTACTTTTCTTGTTAACACACACAATAAACTCAGTCACTATTTCACACGCACATAAAATCTAGTAGCACTTCACAAACTACCGCTACAGAAATTTGTCTGCAGAATGATGGCGAAAATGGAAAAGTATCCTTTAGATAGAAGAGCATGAGGGTCCTTGCCACTTCTACTCACCACAAGACTCAAGTTGATAGCATAAAAGACGATGAAAGGTAACTGGTTAGACGACCTGCCTTCATATTTATCTTCCGTCGAATTTCTGGTCTGTAATTCGCATGTGTCGGACCTGCGTAATCTGTAGTACTCGTTCCGTTGTGGTATGGATTAATTTTGTATTTGACGTAACGAATTCCTCTTTTGCAGAAAAATTTTTCTTGCTCTTTTATATCGTCTCTCTTTCGACCGACGTTAGTTATTTTGCAACCCAATAGTGTTACTTTGCTGCCTCAATAGCATAACTGATTTACCGTTTATGGTGTCTCATTCGCTGATCTAATTCCCACAGCATCGTTTGAATTTATTCGCCAACACTCCATTATTCTAGTTCCACTTTTATAAACTTCCAGCTTATAATCTCTTCTCAATACGCTATTCATTCCGTTAACTTCTCTCTAAGTCATTAGCCGTCTCTGACAGAATGTCATTGGCCAACCGCCAAGTTCTTTTTTCTTCTCCCTGGACTTTAATTACCCTCTAAATTCCTTCTTAGCTTCTTCCACATGTCGCTCAGTTTACAGATGGAATAACATTGGGGATAGGCTAGAACCCTGTGTGACGCCCATCTGAACTTTTGTTTGGTTTTACAGCCCTAATATGTTTTCTGTGCAAATTGTACTAACTCCATTCTCCCTGTGTTTAAGTCCACATAGTCAAAAGCTTTCTCCAAATCTGCAAGTGATATAATGGTAGGTCTCCCTTTATTCAATCTATCTTCAAAGATAAGCTGTAATGTCAGTACTGCCTCGCGTGCTCCTGCAGTTCTTGGGAACCCAAATTGATCTACCCTAAAGTCAGCCTCTACCAGTTCATTCTTTCTACTGTAAATACTTCTCGCCAGTATTTCGAAACCACGACTTATTAAACTGATAGCCGGCCACTACAGTTTTTGTATTACATTATTCTTGCAATCTGAGGGTATTTCCACTGTCTCACACATCTAGCACACAAAAAGGAATGGTTTTGGGACTGGCTCTTCCAAGCGTATTAGCAGTTCTGACGGAATGTCATCTACTTCAGGGGCCTCATTCCGAGTTAGGTCTCTCAGTGCTTTGTCAAATTCTTCTCGGAGTCTCAAACCTCACATCCCATCTTCACCTACTACCTTTTCCCTTTGTACATAATTGCCCTCATTTCCATTACTTAGACCCTCTACATATTCCATGCGTCTTTCAACTTTCGCTTCTTTGCTTAGCACTGATTTCCCATACAAGCTTTTAATACAAATACAAGTTTATCTTCTTTCTCAAAAGGTATTTTTAATATTTTTGTAGGTGGTCACTACCTTTCACCTCATTGTACATAATTCTATAGACTTGCGTTTGTCCTATAGCCCTTGCTGCTTAGCCATTTTGCATTTTCTGTGAGTCTTACTTTTAGTCGCCTCCATACCCTTTCGTCTGCTTCATTTCCATTTTTTTTTTTTTTTACATTTCTCCTTTCACCGGTTACTTTTAGTAAAAATGCGATACGCAAGGATTTTTTTATTTATTTTTACCTATTTGGTTCTCTGCTGCCTTCCCTATTTCATCTCCCAAAGCTACCCATTCGTTCCCTACTGTGTTCCTTTCTCCTTTTCTGTCGGTCTTTGTCCTATGTTCACTTCTAAACGCTCATCAAACGCTGGTTGTTTCAACTTATCAAGGTCCCACGTCCTGAATTTCCTATCCTTCTGCAAATTATTTAGTTTTAATCTATAGTTGGTAGCCAGGTAATTATGGTCAGAGACTACATCTGCCGCTTGAAATGTTCACTGTTTATGATCTGGTTCTGAAATTTCTGTCTTAGCAACAAAGAATCTGACTGTGTAAGGTGGCTACAATTTTCAACCTTACAAGCACTCATCCACATACTTTGCCGTGATCTACAACCACATTATGTATTATTTGATAGGTAGCACATCATATATATGAATATATAAAGGGGACTGACATTGTCACTTACGTCTTGTAAATAATTGTTAACGCTTATTGCATGAAAGGTGACGGAGTGGCATTATTATAAAAACGGCGTAATGAATGATTGCCTATTCTAGTAGAGGTTCTAACGACAATGGAAATGAAATGTCAGACGGAACTCAAGTCCTGGGTGGAAGGCCCACACATGTGTGTTGGTCCTGCTTAAACGCAGGAAATAACAAGACGGACATTGTAGCACATAAGTGCTGGAGTACAATAGAGTCGCGACTGGCCGGTTGGATTATACTTTGGAAGGATTATACTTCGGAAACTACGAAAATCTTGGACGCAGGAGAGAGGAATGAAGAAGCGACACCTCGGAAACCACACAGTCTGGGTTATTTCCAAGGATTTTTAATCAGAGGCGTACCATTGTACGATTATAGGTTTTTCCTCACCAACTTTCCACGCTGGACGACAAAAGGCTAAAATATGGTTGGTCAACGTTTGGAAGAATCTGTAGAGAGTGAGAATATTCCATGGCTTTGGGAATATGATTCGTTTTTGGAATTACGATGGTGGGGAGCCGAGCCTTGCTGGGAGGCTAGCAGTGGAGAAAAGAGGTCTTCCATTGTGAGCGCCCGTGTGTGAAGCTCACACCATATCGGCTTTTGTTGGTACAGACGGACTTACTGTCTTTGCTCTCAGGAGAGTTTATAGTTAGAACAGTTAGGCACTGTACTGTTGCGAACGTATACGATTCTGGACTTCGCGTCCGGGGTGGAAGTCGTCATTGAGTACGCAGCGCTCAGTAATTGAGAGCACTTCCTCTGCCTATACATACGTTGAGACATTACCTGAACTCCGTCCTTGTGGCTGGGAGTTCGAGTTTCTCGTCTGTAGAACACTCAGAGGAGAATACAGTATTAGAGTATATTAGTCAGAGGACCGCCTCTTGCCGTCCTAGTGTCTGAAAGAGTTTATCTGTGGTTGGAATTCTTCTATCGACGAGGTCAAGTACGAGAACCATCACTTCGACGCACCGGACGCAGTACATACGGTGATATCGCAAATTGCTTCGGCTTATTGGGGCTATAAAAACTAAACAGCTGTGATCACGTTAGTTTATTTCCACTGAGGTCCCACACCACCATGTTTGAAAGTAGTGTCTTCTAGTGTTTGGTAAGTAGATGATGTTAGTCATTTCGCGTTATTGATATTAGACTGCGCAGTCATAATAAGGGGCAGATTTGAGCAATTGATTGGTGATTTTACTTGGGAAATGTAAACTGTGTAATATAAAGGTTTTTTCTAATCTACAACAAATTTATAGGCAGGAACAACGTTTATCATTTACTAGGATTAGTTGCGTATATCATTCATTTATGTTTAGATGGTAATTTATAGAATTCAGAGATACTAAGATCTGCTTCATGGGGTGTTCAGACAGGGCTAAATCTTCATTTTTAGCGTTTCAAAAAATGGTTCAAATAGCTCTGAGCACTATGGGACTTAACTGCTGAGGTCATCAGTTCCCTAGAACTTAGAACTACTTAAACCTAACTAACCCAAGGACATCACACACATCCATGCCCAAGGCAGGATTCAAACCTGCGACCGTAGCGGTCGCGCGGTTCCAGACTGTAGCGCCTAGAACCGCTCGGCCACTCCAGCCGGCTCTTAGCGTTTATTATTCTCTGTTGCGCACATTCATTTTACACCCGCCTGGAGTAGTATCATGGATTTGAAATCTTCCAGTGCCACCAAGCCTCTTCCAAGTATACAAACATCTATGATAATTTTTAAGCCCAGTATTAGCGATGAATAAGTTATGCTGTTCTCAAAATTCTACTATGTGGCTTCCTCTTTCATGCTTTTCCCCCATTCCTTGTCTTACTATTTTTCCTTCTCTTCCTGTTCCTATTATCGAATTCCAGTCTCCCCTCATATTCACATTTTCTGTCCCTTAACTATCTGAATAATGTCTCTTATCTCATCATACATTCTTTCATTCTCTTCATATTCGGAGCTAGGTGGCACATAAACCTGTACTACTGTGGTGGGCGCTGGATTCATGGTTGTCTCAGCAACGATATATGTTCACTATGTTGTCCATAGAACGTTATTCGCATCCCTCTTTTCTCATTCATTATCTTTTCGCTATAGAATGTAATTGATGGCTATGCAAGATTCTCCAATAAATTTTCACACCCCTATAATCAACATGTTGGCAATGCGTTCGTCTTCCAGGGTGTTAATGCACTAGCACACTACATCCTTCTAGTGATTACCTTCCTCTATAAGGCAGAAATAAATAAAATGGAGAGGCCTTCAATACCTGTTAATAGCAACCCAAACCCTGAGACCAGCTGAAACTTGCAGTGCTCCATCATAAGTACCCTTTTCACACATTAGATGACAAAGGTAGGACTACTGTAAAAGAAATCAGCAGGCTTGCTCAGCAGCATTTCGGCAGACAACTTCTAGACTGCATTACAAGGAGGCTCCAAGCATGTTATGTACATTGCATAGGGTGAAGCAACACAGGGGGAATGCTACTAAGTACCAGATTTAGGTTTCTAAAGTGTGCAGAAATGTACGTTATTTGGTTATCGTTTTGTTTTTAATGTTCAGTAAAGTTGGGTGGTGGGTTCGAAGTTTAAAGGGACCAAAATGCATGGTCATCGGTCCCTTGTTCCATTGCACCAAGTCCATGCGTTATAATTGAAAACATGCGACGAGAGACACAACAGGAGTTCGAGAGGGACAAAAGAAACACCAGGGACAACAGAAGACAAGAAGAGCACAGACATACAAGAAACAGGCAGAAGAGCTTAAAACAGTAGAGCAGGAGACCTGAGGCTAAATAAGGATGAGCCAGCCACTCTGCAACATATTAAAATCTCTATCCTAAAATGAGCAGGATAGAAAGCACGGGCAGACAAAGAACAGGAAATAAAACTTAAGCTGAAGAATAAAAACCAGTGTCACGTATAAAATGTAGAACCAAGTTAGCCGTGGAGGTATCGTCTCCTACAATAGAAGTAAGGGAGTCAGGGAGATTAAAATTACTTCTTAGAGCGGCGAGATGCCTCCTAAAACAGAAGGAAGGGAGTCAGGGAGATTGAAATTCCATCTTAGAGCAGCGAGATTTGGACAGTCCACCAAAAGGACTTGGAAGAGCAGTTGAATGGAATGGACAGTGTCTTGAAAGGAGGATATAAGATGAACATCAACAAAAGCAAAACAAGGATAATGGAATGTAGTCTAATTAAGTCGGGTGATGCTGAGGGAATTAGATTAGGAAATGAGACACTTAAAGTAGTAAAGGAGGTTTGCTATTTGGGGAGCAAAATAACTGATGATGGTCGAAGCAGAGAGGATATAAAATGTAGACTGGCAATGGCAAGGGAAGCGTTTCTGAAGAAAAGAAATTTGTTAACATCGAGTATAGATTTAAGTGTCAGGAAGTCATTTCTGAAAGCATTTGTATGGAGTGTAGCCATGTATGGAAGTGAAACATGGACGATAAATAGTTTGGACAAGAAGAGAATAGAAGCTTTCGAAATGTGGTGCTACAGAAGAATGCTAAAGATTAGATGGGTAGATCACATAACTAATGAGGAAGTATTGAATAGGATTGGGGAGAAGAGAAGTTTGTGGCACAACTTGACCAGAAGAAGGGATCGGCTGGTAGGACATGTTCTGAGGCATCAAGGGATCACCAATTTAGTATTGGAGGGCAGCGTGGAGGGTAAAAATCGTAGAGGGAGACCAAGAGATGAAAACACTAAGCAGATTCAGAAGGATGTAGGTTGCAGTAGGTACTGGGAGATGAAAAAGCTTGCACAGGATAGGGTAGCATGGAGAGCTGCATCAAACCAGTCTCAGGACTGAAGACCACAACAACAACAACCAAAAGGTGGGCCACTGTCAAACGTGAGCCACAGCGACAACATGGTGGGGCCGCACGCCAGAGAAGATGGCCATGCGTCAGCCAAGTGTGGCCGAATCGAAGGCGGCAGAGGACCACAGACCCCTGCGAGAAGCCTGCAGAGAAGACTTTCACTCATTTGTGCTCTCCTTGATGACGTGGAGTTTATTGGGCGTAACTAAGCTGCGCCATTCAGCATCCCAAATCCCGAGAACTTTGCGGCGTAACACCGATCGGTGGTCAGGTTCAGATATGCTAATCTCCAGAAGCGGCTTACCAGTGGCCTGTTTGGCCAGGCTGTCAACAAGCTCATCTCATTTCCAGGGATTCCGATATGCCCCAGGGTCCATAGAAAGACTACTGATCGACCAGATCATTCGAGAGCATAAACCGACTCCTGGATGGAAACTACCAGAGGATGGCGTGGGTAGCAGTGATCAATGGCCTGTAAACCACTCAGCGAATCACTGCATACCATGTAGGACACACTGGGGCAGGAACGAATACGTTCAAGGGCACGAGAGATGGCCGCCACCAGCTCGGCAGTGAAGACACTGCAGCCAAACGGCAAGGAGCACTGTTCGACATGGGCCGAGTGAGCATAGGCAGCGCCGACGCGGCCATCAGCCAACGAGCTGTCAGTATAGATGACTTCGGAACCCTGGGATTTGTCAAGGATGGATAAGAAGTGACTGCAGAGTGCCTCAGGAGGAACAGAGTCCTTACGAAAGCGCGATAGGTCCAGCCATAGTTCCGGCCGAGGCATACACCATGGAGGCATTTGTTTATGGACCCGCATGAGACGCTGGAAAGGTAAGGACTCGAGTTCCAACAGTAGGGAACGAACACATACAGCGATCGTTATCCCTGACTGGGGCCGCTGTTCCGGGAGATGAACCACAGTGCTCGGGAACAAAAGATGGTAATTTGGATGCTGAGGACAGCTATGGATGTGCACTGCATAGTGAGCGAGCAGTTGGCGGTGCCTGATGTGCAATGGAGGGACTCCAGCCTCCACTAGGAGGCTGGCCACTGGACTCGTTCGAAAAGCGCCCGACGCTACACGAACCCTGCAGTGGTGCACAGGATGAAGCAGCTTTAATGCTGAAGGTGTTGACGAACCATACACTACACTCCCATAGTCGAGTAATGACTGAACTAGGGCTTTGTAGAGCCGCAGCAATGTAGAGCGATCTGTCCCCAAAGTGGTGTTGCTCAGGCAGCTGACGAATGAGGGGGAGCCATGTTAGTCGGGCGTCGAAAACCAGTCCTAAAAAGGGATACGTTTTGACTACCCATAGTAGATGTCTATTAAGAAAAAAGGCAGCGTCAGGGTGGACAGTACGTCGCCGACAGAAGTGCAGAACGCAGGTCTTGTCGGCAGAGGAGTGAAACCCACAGTCGTGAGCCTATGACTGCACTTTCTGAATGGCTCCCTGTAGTCGGCGTTCAGCAACACCAACAGTTGAGGAACTGAAATAAAGTTAGAAATCGTCAGCGTATAAGGAGGGCTGCTGCTGGGCCACTTATAGCGACCAAAAACAGTGGAAAGCTCAATACAGAGCCCTGCGGAACCCCATTCTCTTGGATATGGGAGGAGCTAAAGGAGCCTCCTACTTGAACACGGAAGGTAGGGAGGGAGAGAAAGTTCCATATAAAAATTGGGAGCAAGCCACAGAGGCCCCACTCATCCAGTGTGGCAAGGTCGTGGTGGTGCCAGGTCGTGTTGTAGGCCTTCCGTAACTCAAATAAGACGGCAACGAGATGTTGGTGCCTGGAAAATGCCGTGTGGACTTCAGACTCAAGGCACACCAAATTATCTACATTGAGCAACCTTGGTGGAAACCATCCTGGGATGGAGCCAGAAGGCCCTGAGACTCCAGGAGCCAATACAACCTCCGGATCACCATTCGTTCAAGTAGTTCGCAGAGAATGTTGGTGAGGCTAATGGGGCGGTAGCTGTCCACCTCCAATGGGTTATTCCCAGCTTTCAAAACGGGGATTACGATGTTCCCCGCCATTGCAGTGGCAACTCACCCTCAACCAAGATACAGTTGTTAAGGTCAAGGAGGCATCACTGGCAGTCCACTGAGAGGTGTTTGAGCATCTGACAGTGGATACGAAAGGTCCGGGAACTGTATCAGGGCAAGTGGCTAGAACACTTTGGAATTCCCAGTCACTGAACAGAACGTTGTACAATTCAGGCTGGTGCATGTGAAATGAATGGCTCTGACGTTCCAATTGCTCTTTCAGGGAGCGAAAGGCCAGTGGGTAATTCGCAGAAGCGGAACTCTGCGCAAAATAATCTGCTAAGTGGTTTGCAATTGTGTCGGAGTCAATACAGACTGCTCCATTCAGTGAAAGCACAGGTATGCTGACAAGGGTCCAATAGCCATAGAGGCGCCTAATCTTCGCCCAAACCTGCGATGGAGAGGTACGGAGGCCAATGGTGGAGATATATCTTTCCCAGCACTCCTGATTGTGTTGGTGATTGATGCAGTGGGTCCTTGCACGGAGCCATTTAAAGGCGATGAGGTGTTCCAATGAGGGATGCCGCTTGTGACGCTGGAGCGCCCGCCTGCGATCTTTAATCGCCTCAGCGATCTCAGGCGACCACCAAGGCACAGTTCTCTGCCGAGGGCACCCAGAAGTAAGGGAATGGCAGATTCTGCTGCAGAACTGAAGCCAGTGGTGACCGAGTGAACCACCGCATCAATGGCGTCATTAGAAAGTGGCCCAATACTGGCAATGGAAGAGAACAAGTCAAAATCAGCCTTATTCATAGCCCATCTGCAGGGGCGACCAGAAGAGTGACGCTGTAGCAGTGACAGAAAGATCAGAAAGTGGTCACTACCACATAAGTCGTCATGCACACTCCATTGGATAGACGGTAAGAGGCTAGGGCTGCAGATCGAAAGGTCGATGGCCATGTATGTGCCATGCGCCACACTGAAATGTGTGAAGGCACCATCGTTTAAAAGGGAAAAGTCGAGCTGTGCCAATACATGCTCAATGATGCTGCCTCAGCCTGTTGCCTCTGATCCAACCCATAGAGGGTTATGAGCGTTGAGCTCGCCCAGTAACAGAAAAGGTGGTGGCAATTGGGCTATCAGTGCAGCCAGGTCATGCTATTGGACATCATCATCCGATGGAAGATACAGACTTCAGACAATGACAGCCTGAGGCGTCCACACCCAAACAGTGTCAGCCTCTAAAGGTGTTGGTAGAGGGACAGACTCGCTGTGAAGGGGGTGAAGAACGTAGATGCATACACCATCAGATACCCTTTCGTAAGCTGTCCGGTTTCTATAATAACCCCAATGGCCATGGAGAGTGGGGGTTCACATTGCCAGAAACCAAGTTTCTTGAAGAGCAGTGCAGAGGAAAGGGCGAAGGCTGAGAAGTTGTCGGAGCTCAGCAAGATGGTGGAAGAAACCGTTGCAGTTCCACTGGAGGATGACATTGTCCATGGCCGAGAAAGGCGTCAAGGGACTGGGGAGGCAGATTACGCCGTTGGGTCACCTGCTGCCACCGATTGACCACCTGTGCTAGTTCTATTGAGGGACCAGCGAGATCTAGGTCCTCAGTGGACGCCAGAATTTCCACCTCATCCTCAGATGCAGAGCTTGAAGGTTGCGGTGGGGGGGGGGGGGGAGGGTTCCACCTCCAGTTCCTCGGCTTTAGAGGTCTTCCTCTTGGACTTCTCTCGCTGCTCTTTGGGTTTCACTGCCTGGGAGGGCTTCACAGATTCAATCTCTGGGATGGAGGAGGATCACGAAGCCCTACGAACAGCTGCTTGTGGGCAGTTATGCCACTGTTGGGCATGATCCTTCCTGCTTGTGGAAACCTGGGAAGGGAGGGACCCAAGGGACCCCTTGTGAGTGAGAGGAGCTGAAGAAGTGGGGCACTTCTCCGGCTGAGATGCGGGGATGGACATCCCTGATGGGTGAGGGGGTGTTGCTCCTGAGGTAGGTGGCGCAGGAGCAATAGGGTGGGTAGTGCCCCCCAAGGGCACGGGAGCATGTGGAGTTCTACAGCTCAGCGATCTGGCTGGAATTCGCTGAACAGATGGGGCTAGCATGGTTGTTGTAGTGGCGGCATATGAAGAAGTCATTTGCACAGGATGTAGTCGGTCATATTTCCTCTTAGCCTCAGTATAGGTCAGTCGGTCCAGGGTCTTGTATTCCATAATTTTTCGCTCTTTCTGTAAGATCCTGCAGTCTGGCGAGCAAGGTGAATGATGCTCTCCGCAGTTGACACAGATGGGAGGTGGGGCACATGGAGTATTGGGACGTGATGGGCGTCCGCAATCTCAACATGTGAGGCTGGAAGTACTGAGGGAAGACATATGGCTGAACTTCCAGCACTTAAAGCACGACATCGGGGGAGAGATATAGGGCTTGACATCAAAGTGGTAGACCATCACCTTGACCTTCTCCGGTAATGTATCACCCTCAAAGGCCAAGATGAGGGCATTGGTAGCAATCTGATTATCCTTTGGACTCCGATGAAAGCACAAGACGAAATGAACACCATGATGCTCTAAATTGGCTCGCAGCTTGTCATCAGACTGCAAAAAAAGGTCCCTATGGAAAATAATACCCTGGACCATATTTAAACTCTTATGGGGTGTGATGGTAATGGAAACATCCCCCAACCTGTCAGAAGCAAGTAACCTTCGTGACAGGGCAGAGGAAGCCGTTTTTATCAATACTGACCCAGAGCACATTTTGGGCAAGCCTTCCACCTCCCCAAACTTGTCCTCTAAATGCTCTACAAAGAACTGAGGCTTTGTTGACATGAAAGATGCCACATCAGCTCTAGTACAAACTAGGAACTGAAGCAAATAACTGTCACTGCCATCCTGAGACTTACACTCCTCCCACAGTGTTACCAGGGAGGGGAACATTTTGGGATCATATTTCTGAGCGTTAAATTGAGCCCGAGAGCACTTAGAGATTGCTGGCTGTTGGCCACCAGCGAGAGATGGTGTACCAAGCTTCATTGTGGATCATCCGCCCTGGTGCCAACCACTCCAAACAAGGGCCCTCCCCACGGGCGCCACCCAGCCTCAGCAAGGGCCACCTGGCCATACGGCCATTGCTGGGAGTCCCGATACCCCAGGGAGATAGGCATCTACTCCTTGGCATACGTAGGGAGTTAATGGCGCAGGCATCAGCAGAGCGATCCCTGTGTTGTCAGGGGGCTACAACCAACAGGGTACATGGCGGCCCCACCACAATGGACTGGCTACCATGCTGGATATTAGGTGCAAGGCAGTCCATGGTCGTCGTCTCCGCAAAAACCAACACTGCACAGTACATTGTGGAAATCGTACCCAGGAAGGTATCCCCGCCCAAGAGATGGAGAATGAGCAGGACAGCAATGCGACGATGAGAAAGCTGGCAAAAGGTCTCAATGCACGATGGACAGAATGCACCATGTAAGGTGCCCTTACTCAATTGGTTCGCTCTTCAGAAGAATTTGGAAATATGGAGGTCAAACCCACTATAGGACCAGCACATATAGGCCTAAACGTTTGAGACTGCTTTTAGTCGCCTCTTACGACAGGCAGGAATACCGTGGGCCTATTCTAACCCCCGAACCCGCAGGGGGTGAATAAGGTCGAACTTAACTTTTTCTTCAGTTACGTTCCCCCTTAAATGAAGTCAATAAAAATTTGTAGATATGCAGATAGCGAGTAGTATGATAGTACCTATGTCAGACCAGGACTAGTCTGCACTTAAATAACCTTGACAAGTGCATTTGGGCTAGAGATTTCATAGCTCTACTACCCATAATGACGCAAACCACACCTCCTTATCAATCACGTCACCACCATCATTTGACAAACTTCCTACTCTATGACATTGTCACATTCCAAGAAGCCACACCTTGTTTCTTGGAACAGTGGCGGCCATTACAATGAAACAACCAATCACAGTCTACTATTACCACAGCCATTAAAATGAATCAGCCAATGGGAATACAGCCCCAGACTAACCATTGACCAAGCTCAAAAGTACGTGAGCCATAACGCTAGGCAAATTGTTGCAACTTTGTTGTAACATTGGTAGCTACATTTTTTGCTAAAACATGAGCTGATTCAGTTTTTGTTGCAACATGGTGCTATTTATTGCAATATTTACTTTAACATTGGCAAAGTATCAACCATGCATTTGGGATAATGGAAGTCACCTATTGCACGTACACACTATACGTTACTGGCGTTACGTTGCACTTTTGATAGCAGCTTCCTGTGTCTTATTAACTGACACCTCCAGTAGCTGATACCTTCAGCATCGGACACACCCCATAGCTGCACGCCAGTGGTTGACACCCACTGCACACACACATGCACACACACACACACACACACACACACACACACACACACACACACACACACACACACATTGTCAGCTACTGGTGGAACAACCCTGTTTGAAGATCCAGGGAAAGACACATTGTCAAGCTGTGAGATATACAGCGTCACATTATGTCAACTACTTTGCCATGTTCTGGTTTTAGAATACTACTTCAGTAATTAATGCATATTTGATTGTGTCAATAATTATTGTATGGCTTACTTAGTACTTTATTTTCCACTTTGCATTAGGACAAGTTACTATTATCATAAGAAGTTGACAAATATTTTGTACTGCATGATAAGGTTAACATCCTACAATACAATTTTTGACTGTCTGTGTTAGTGGGATGCACGTGTTTCTTATCTATATGAATGTTTATTACTACTGTTCAGTATGCTATTGCATAGAAGTACCACTTAGTTTTCATTGTGAAAGCATGATGACAAATATTTTGCAGAGCAACATTAAGTTAATACCCACGCATGGAGTCACTATAACGTGTGCCTGTCTATGAAGCTGCGTAGTTAAAAGCCTAGAAACCCTCTTTTCTTACCTATAAAATGTGTATTACTACTGTTCAGGGTGCTGTTTGGGTAAATGTATCAACAGCTCCAGCTTCTCAGAGGTTTTTGTTAGAGGTTTGCATGTGGCGTTTATGCTCTCTCGAATTACTTGCTACCTGTAGTTCTACGAAAGTTCGACAGATATTTGTACAGAGACTCCTTCTCCTTCTGTGTGTAGAAACTGCAGTCCACCTCACTGACGCTCACTCGAGGGTATCATGCTCAAAAAGCCTGACCATCTAATTTAGCTACTCGATCGCTGCTCAGGCACCCGCTGTAGGATCATGGTATGCGAATGTGACACTAAGAAGAGTGTGAAAGCGAAAATTAATTCGAAAGAATATACACAGAATGCGGAAGGTAATGGTCGTAGCAGTGATGGGCAGAGATTTTCAATAGATACTGATGAACTAGTAATGTGAATTCCATACAGACAAGCTTCAGGCGGGAAGCGGGGACTATGTGGAACAGCTTGTTTAGAATGCTACGTGTATACACTAAGGAAACATCAAGGAAATGATGACGACGAAAGATGTCTCTGAAAGAATTATTGGTTATGATAACAACGTTGAAAAAGAACTCATGACGTTTACAGAGCCATTCAAAGAAGCAACGAAAGTGATGTAAGGCGAGATTTATCCTACTTTCAGTTTTTATGGTAATGTTGCATAAACCCCTACTAACACAGTGCCTGAAGATACAAAGGCACGTTTAAATTACTGCAGATTCAGTTTTTTTTGTCTAAACGTACTGTTTCAAGAAAATGAAAACTATACTTAATTGCAGAACGACTGTTTCACTGTCATTGGTATTTGACAGCACAGTTCAACTGTCGCATTATCGTCTATTAACTATAGATACTAAGAGCACCAAAAGTGCGCATTTACCGTCTCATAGAGGGGAGAGTCGATTCGGACATTGGCCTGAACAGAAGCATTCCTGTGGCCGCCCTTCAGATTATTAAAAATGATGTCTGTCTGTGCTAATGATGAGATGTTAAATACTGTGCTTCAAATTTGTGTTGAAATATCTGTTCCAGATAGGCTAGAAGAAAATTATAGCATGACCGCTATCTTATCCTGTTTTGTGATATCTGCAAATATTTATTTTGCGTTATTGAGAGAATGTCAGCTACATTCACCAGTTAAAAAAAACCTATTCCCTGTTTTTAGTGTGTCTTGACTGTGGACCATGTAATGCACAATCAACTGATGTGGTTGACTAGTGCTGATCCCAATTTGATAGGCCGGCCTGGGTGGCCGAGCGGTTCTAGGCGCCACAGTCTGGAACCGCGTGACCGCTACGGTCGTAGGTTCGAATCCTGCCCCGGGCATGGATGTGTGTGTTGTCCTTATATTAGCTACGTTTAAGTAGTTGTAAGTTCTAGGGTACTGATGACCTCAGAAGTTAAGTCCGATATTGCTCAGAGCCATTTGAACCAAATGGATAGTGGTTAGGACGACAATCCACTTGAGAGGTGGAAGCATAACAGTGGTCTATTTCTCAAGCTATCTAAAAAAAAAAAAATTAATGAGAAGAATGTTTTCTTTTGTAGTCTCAAAAGCAGCTAGCGATAGGTATTTCAGTCTGCAGAGAACCTTAACTTGGACAGACGGAGTAGACTTGACCTGAAACGAGTAGACGATATCCTGTCAGTTCTTGTAATTACAACGGTAACAGAGAATAATTAGGGGACAATTCTAATTTATTATGTGGTAAAAGTCGCATATGTAATTTTGTATCAATAAAGGAGATAGTCTTATAAACAAAACAGCAAGATGATTTTTTATTTCGAGACCGACAGTCATTACAAAAGTTTATTCTTAGTTTTCCCGTCAAACTTCGTGTTTCCAAGCTTTTGAGATTGTTTGAAGCTGCTATTTTATCTTATTGACCATAATGATATCGCGTTTACACACTACTTCGCAGGAATACACTTTTACTGCATAACTAAATTGCTGCAAGTAGTGTTATATCATCTAGTGGGAGTATGTCAGAAGCAACACTAACATGCATACACATACAGCAGTCAGCACACCAAACTGGGCTACCTCCGCCCTCCCCAAACCACAGAACCTCGTTCAACCAGAGCCTGCCCCCTCTGAGTATTCATAGACGCCAAGTCCGACCCTAGTGTGCTAGAGCGAATTTGAGCGAGCAGACTGTACCATTTGCAGACTACTGGTTTTTGTTACTCATATAGACTATCTTCATTTATCGTATCAATAAAAAGAATTTGTTGGAGGTTGTCATTTTAATCATATTCCTATGCTAAATGCATTGCAAGCATGACAACATGTATGAATGAATGGAAATTTGATTAAAATATCGTTTTGCAAACATAAGATGTTATCAGTGCAAGTATAAGATATTATCAGTGCCAACATTATTGAGCTAATTCTTGTCGGCAAGTGCTGTGTAAGCTGTAATTTAGATAAGCAATAGTGTCCATAAGTGTTTTGCTTTTCTTTTCACTTTGAGTCACCTGTCTTTTGGCTATGTCAGATCAATCACTTCTTAAAAGCTTGTGCTCTGTCTCTCTCCCAATAGTTCTTCATTCTATCTGATCTCTTCTTTCTTTTCTCCTCTTAGTTTTGTCTTTGGTCACGGTCTTGGCTGTACCATTCTTAACATGACTTCGGTAATCTGAAGCTCTGTCAAATCCTTTCCCATTCCTTAAACCAATTGGGCTAGTCTATTTTTTTTTATTTTTTTTTTTTTGTAAAAGAAGTCAATGATTTGTTTAGTCAGTCTGTCGGGATTCATTCGGAGTATGTGTCCATAGAAATCGATCCTGCTTTTCCTCATGATTTCCGTGAGTCTTTCCGACTTTGCATAGAGGGCTTTATTTGTACAGAAAACTTGTTTGTTACGTTGGAGTTTGGGACCCATGATCTTCCTCAAAATTCCCCCCCCCCCCCCCCCCTCATGGCTAGTGTCTCTGCTGCATAGAATGCTTCCCGCTTAATTATTTTAATCACTGTGTTACAATGCCTTGTTTTGGTGTTCCAAGAAAGGGCTGTCTTATTGTATGTGTTTTTGGTTTTCTGGAAATCTATTTCCATTTTGGTCCTTCTTGCTTCCATTGCTTCCCCCTCAAGGTTGTTTCATTCATTCTATTCTCCTAGGTACTTGAAACTCCTAACCACATCAATATTTTGAACTTTGTTGTAGTACGATTTCTTGTGTTATTTGATAAATTTAATATGTGATACAGAGACCAAACTACGCTTTTATACTCTATCAGTAGTTCTAATATAAATGCCATGAGTATTTTAATGGGTAACACAGACAATTTAGTTGTTGAAATAGTTAATTTGAGTGTCTGTTGTGCCTGCAAAGTGTGGTGCAGATGCCAGACTTCGGGCAGCAACATGCACTACTTAACCTACACCTTTTATCTGCAGCGGCAATACGAATGCCATGTGTACATTTTCTTAATTTATAGAACAGTTATAACAGTGGTATCACACATGTTTTGTGTTCGATGACTTGCATATTTTGAGAAACAATTTTATTTTGGGCTATAGTTCGAATTTTTATTCGAAATCAGAGATCTGTGACTATATCTACATATTACGATAATCAACCATTATGTGTGTGTGAGAGTGGGTGTGTGGTTGGATGAGTGGGTGAATGTTTGGTGGGTGTGTGGGTGTGTGAATGACATTGATAGGTGAGTGTACTGTATTCAGACATTTGCGAAAGTGCCACGAGCATAAAGACTTGACCGATGAGGAGTGGGGTTACACGCGCTTCTCGGATGAGAGCAGGTTGTTTGCATAGTGTTTCTGGATGAACACTCATATGGTGAGATGTGGGGAACGTTGTCAAATGTGTTAGTTTCTTGGTCCAGGTGTTAGGGCGTTGGAAGGCGCTACACTTACTGGTAAACGTTATTGTGACGCTGTACTCCTTCCCCAGTTGCGTATTTTCATGGGTACATTCGATTCTTACATCATTTTTGTGGATGACAGCACATGTTGAGGAGATTTTGGAACAAGAGGATAGTTGGCAGATGGACTAACCTACTCTTTTCCCTAACTTAAATCCTACAGACCATGTGTCCGACAAGAATGTAGCAATCTAACCTTATGTGGGAGGCATTGGGGAGATGTATTGCAGCACATGGACATGTACCAACAAGCATCCATCACACCTGTTTCTAAAGGGGTCCGCCAAATCTATTGGTAAAGCAAATAGAAGAGCTTCAACCTCAAGATAATCATCTATCAGCTGAAAACCACTCTGGTGGAGGAGTGGAACGCTGTACCGCACGAACTCCTTACCAACATCTTAGCCAGTATGGGAGTGGATCACAGAGCATGCGCTACTGCCTGTGATGACCACAAACCCTATTAAGAACCACGCCTCTCCCCTTTTCTAGTATCCAGGGGCCATCAAAATTAGCGGTGATTTATTGGTTTTGACGAAAAGCCTCATTTCTGTTTGTCTCATTGTGTATATCTTCCAGTTTCTTTCAGTACTGTATTGTAGTAGTCCAAGTTTCATCAAGCTGTATTACTTGGCAGTGACACATCATGAAAAAGTTACTGTCGTCCTTACATTTTGGACAGGGACCCAGTGTAGCAGAATATAGTTGCAACTAAGCCGTGAGGTCACGGAAAGAAGTGACAGATACACAACGAGCAATTTTCTGTCACAACCTGAAATGTATCTATCTACAACTACAGTCACACTTTGCTGGTTAGTGTAAAAGGTATGCGATGAGATACTTTTTACACTACCACTTACAGTAAACTGTATTTCTCGTACAATTCAGGGGCACATCGCAGTTATCATAGAATGCATTTGCACTGTTATTTTCCACAGAAGCTGTCGCAAAACAGCTCAGCGCAACTTCCCTGCTTACTTTATTTTCAGCAGGCGTTCAAAATAATTTTTTTCTACGGCAAGAGCAGCAAGACACCTTCTGAACACACTACCATACAGTTGTCGTATTTCGGCTGCCGGTAATCTTGAAATCACAAGCTCAATGCCGTCTTCTAACTTTTCTAATGTATGGGGATTGGCTGCGCACACATTTTCTCCTAACATTCCCATAGATTAAAAAAAATCACAAGGATTTCGTTCTGGTAAACGAGGAGGGCAGTCAACTATTCTACCACCAAAAACATTGCGTAATACTATCATAGACGCGTTCTGGGCATTGTCTTGTGTGAAATAAACTAAGGTATATACAGTAGTTATTATTTCCCCAAAAACGGTTGCAGTAGATTACTCATACAAGTATGAGAAGTTTTTATTACGTCCGACATAATTGATACCAGGAACCTAAATTGGAAAAATATTTATTTACACGCTTATGATGAATGTGAACAGTTTTGAGCCTTTAGTGAAATATTAACAATAACATAAAAAATACTTTTTGAAGTGTTTTCCAAAACTAATCAGTTAACATTTCTTCAGGAAGTTTACTGTGGCAGGAAGAGATATTCTTGGACAATGTAGTAAGTATTGCAGTCTACCAAAACTTCAGTAATAGGAAAATAAAGCATCAAGTCCCTTGCTGGCTAATGTAACCCGTAGAACAAAAGTTAAAGTTCTGACAAGCACATTCAAGGTGAATGGTAAGTCTGCGCCAAGCGCGAGGTAATGAAAAAGTTAATGTTCCTAGCTACAGCTACTGAAACGATGACGAAGACGCGCTGAACTTGTAAGCCTGGTCTTGAACGGCGCAACGTCTTGGTTGAAGAGCGGTGGGTGTTGGCAGACTTGACGACGACAGCGGCGGAAACTCTGGTGAAGTTCATCGGTTCCGGACTGGTGATGTCACTGCCTTCTCCCGCCCCGGCCCGAGCTTAAACCCTCGATGCGCGGAGTACTACATCTTTATGGCTGGCTGGGTCGCGCAAGCACAACATAGTCTTGATCGGCGCACGACAATGCTAGCTGTACGAGATAGATGAGATTTTGTCAAGGCCACTCGCTTCGCCAGCTGATGGTCTGGTCGCTGACTTCTTGGCCCTGCCGCGGTTCGAATGTAGCTAAAGGCGTTTGAAATGCGTGGCCGGTAGAAAATTTTTTTGGAAACTTTGTGGTAAGTTCGTATGGCACCACACTGCTGAGGTCATCGGTCCCTAGGCTTACAAACTACTTACTCTAACTTATGCTAAAGACAACTCACACACCCATGCCAGAGAGAGAACTCGAACCTCCGACGAGGGGAGCCGCGTGAACCATGATAAGGCGCCTAAGAGCGCGCAGCTACCCCGCACGGCTGGCGGACAAACATTTGGCCGCCAGTGCCCCGCGGCAGACGCGCCACAGCGGTTATGGTTTGACAGGAAGCTCGGTCCAGTACTTGGTGCTGTAGTAAATGCGCATCTCGTTCCCGTTTCCACATCGTGCAGAGCCTCCTACTGTAATTGACGAGAGTTTTCAGAACTCTGCGAGTTCCCATATCCCCCTAAATGAAACCGTGCTGCATTAGAAAAGAGAGAGAATTTAAGGCTGGCGTGGCCAGTAATGGAACTGCCGTTGAGCAGCGGTCAGTCGAATGCACTTGTAGGGTACTCGGTTCGAATTTGCACACAGCTCTGGGATAGATGTCACTGATACGTCAGCCTAAAGTGCTAAATGGCAAAACTACGAACGCCGATGTCTTTCTGTGGCCGCTTCTAACTCGTCCACGCTCTTGGTTAAAAGACCTGATTTTTTAGACCTTTAACACGGATCCAGTCTCATGAATCTTTTAATTTCCCTTTATATTATACAGTGATTACTAATGCATAAATGCAAGACGACATTCCACGTGAGACTGTATTCTGATGAATTTTATCGTTGGACCACTTTTTTCGCTTTGTGATAGATGGCGCTGTAATAGTCACAAACATATGGCTTACAATTTTAGACGAACATTTGATAACAGGTAGTTTTTTTAAATTATAGTACAGAACGTAGTTACGTTTGAACATTTTATTTTGGTTGTTCCAACGTGATATATGTACCTTTGTGAACTTATCATTTCTGAGAACGCATGCTGTTACTGCGTGATTAGCTGTAAATACTACATTAATGCAATAAATGCTCAAAATGGTATCCGTCAAACTCAATGCATTTGGCAGTACGTGTAACGACATCCCTCTCAACAGCGAGTAGTTCGCCTTCCGTAATGTTCGCACATGCATTGACAATGCGCTGACGCATGTTGTCAGGCGTTGACGGTGCATCACGATAGCAAATATCCTTCAACTTTCCCCACGGAAAGAAATCCGGTGAACGTACGACCAATCCACCTGTCAGGAAATATGCTATTCAACACCGGTCCAACCGCATGCGAGCTATGTGCCAGACATCCATCATGTTGGAAGTAAATCGCCATTCTGTCATGCAGTGAAACATCTTGTAGTAACATCGATAGAGCATTACGTAGCAAATCAGCATGCATTGCACCATTTAGATTGCCATCGATAAACTGGGGGCCAATTATCCTTCCTCCCATAATGCCGCTCCACACGTTAACCCGCCAACGACGCTGATGTTCCACTTGTCGCAGCCATCGTGGATTTTCAGTTGCCCAATAGTGCATATTACGCCGGTTTACGTTACCGCTGATGGTGAATGACGCTTCGACGCTAAATAGAACGCGTGCAAAAATTCTGTCATCGTCCCGTAATTTCTTTTGTCCCCAGTGGCAGAACTGTATACGACGTTCAAAGTCGTCGCCATGCAATTCCTGGTGCACAGAAATATGGTACGGGTGCAATCGACGTTGTTGTAGCATTCTCAACACTGACGTTTTTGAGACTCCCGATTCTCGTGCAATTTTTATGCTACTGATGTGCGGATTAGCCGCGACAGCAGCTAAAACACCTACTTGGGCATCATCATTTGTTGCAGGTCGTGGCTGACGTTTCACATGTGGCTGAACACGTTCTGTTTTCTTAAATAACGTAACTATCCGGTGAACGGTCCGGACACTTCAATCATGTCGTCCTGGGTACCGAGCAGCATACATAGCACACGCCCGTTGGGCATTTTGATCAGAATAGCCGTACATCAACACGATATCGACCCTTTCCGCAATTGGTAAACGGTCCATTTTAACACGGGTAATGTATCACGAAGCAAATATCGTCGGCACTGACGGAATGTTACGTGATACCACGTACTTATACGTTTGTGACTTACTGCGGACGGCCGGTATCGCCGAGCGGTTCTAGGCGCTACAGTCTGAAACAGCGCGATCGCTACGGTCGCAGGTTGGAATCCTGCCTCGGGCATGGATGTGGGTGATGCCCTTAGGTTAGTTACGTTTAAGTAGTTCTAAGCTCTAGGGGACTGATGACCTTAAAAGTTAAGTCCCATAGTGTTCAGAACCATTTGAACCATTTGAACTCTTACTGCGCCATCTATCACAGATGGAAAAAAGTGCTCCAACTGAAACATTCAGATTTCTTTACGTACTACACGATTATGTAATAAAAAATGGGGGTTCCTATTTTAAAAAAGCAGTTGATAACCGTTTGACATATGGCAGCGCCATCTAGCGGGCCAGCCATACGACATCTGTTTTCTTCCTTCAAGCTAGACGAGCTTCGTTCTTTGTAGTTTTTTCGTTTGATGATTATTTCATGAGATATTTGGCCCGGTCACTATGAATTGACCACCCTGTATATCACTCGATAAGATCTCTGGAAGCGAATTCCATCATACAGGTTAGAGTAGCGGCATGATACACATTTATAATACGTCATAAAATTGCGTCACGACCTCTACAGGGAAAGGGGAACGGAAAGTACGTTAGTTCTGCGGTGAATGACGAAATAGTTTTCAGACTTCACGACAAATGACTCGGGGTACACTTGCTAGTAGTCTGTATCTACTCCATGTTTCTTCTTCGAGACCTGACACATCCTTCTGTTTGGCAGGGTAGAACGCTAGGTTCCCACTAACACTCTACATCTACATCTACATTTATGCTCTGCAAACCACCCAACGGTGCATTCGAGGGTTGGATTCCCTCACTCCTTCATCAAAGACTTTCACTGCCTGGGCTGCTCTGAGGATGCATCTACGACGTGGAAGATCCCCACCATTTCCTTGCCGTGTCAGCTGCTCGCCGTCCGGTCCTCCTCGCTGCCGCCGCCGCCGCCGCCTGGTCGCCGCCTGCCCGTGCTCGCCGCCGCCGCCGCCGTCGCCGCCTGCCGCCGCCGCGCCGCCACCGCCGCCGCCGCCGCCTGGTCGCCGCCTCCCGGTGCTCGCCGCCGCCGCCGCCGTCGCCGCCGCCGTTCGGTCGCTGCCTGTAGCCGCCTGGTCGCCGCCGCCACCTGCCGCGGCGCCGCCGCCTGGTCGCCGCCTGCCGCCGCCGCCGCCGCCACCGCCGCCGCCGCCGCCGCCGCCCTTCTCGCGCGCCGCCACTATCTCCCAACCCACCACCACTATCATTTTCACCTCTCCCTCCGCTGCTCCAACCACCATCACATGGAGCTCATCCTCCACCCCACTTCCCGTCCTTCCTTCTCTCCCTGTCCACCCCACCCCTGCGACACTTTCGGCTGTAACCACCCCCAACTCCTCCTCCCCTATCACTGTCGCCCGATCGACAGCTACTGACTTTCCGCCGCTCCCTGCACCGCCTCCGACGGGCTCCAAGCCAGCACGGATTTCGGCTCGGCGTTCCACAGTCTCTATGACACCCACGCCCCCTCCGTCTGCATCATCCGCTGCTCAGGGTGGTCCTGCCCCCCGCCATCTCCCCCTGCAACCCATCCCCCTGCCCCCTCTGCACCCGGTCCTGACCACGAAACCTTCAAAGCGCCCGAATGTTGACCCTTCCCCCGAAGTCTCCTCCAAAAAAAAACCCCAATCCCTGTGACCCACCCACCCCCATGGACGCGGCCCTGCCCCCCGCCCTCACCATGCCTGCCACCCACATCTTTGTCCTCTCCAATGCCCACTCCCTCACCCTCACCATCCGGAAATACTACCCCAATGCCCCCATCTCCCTTCTGATTCCTCACAAGGACTCGGTCCTCATTAAATCCACCAATGCTTCCTTCCACACCGATCTCCTCTCCCGCATCCCCCGTATCCAATTTGGCCAACATGCAACCCTCACCCCCTACCACACCCCGTTCTCTCCCCGTCAGCCTCAACCTCCCCGACGTCCGCCAACCTTCACCGCTGTGATAACGAAGCTTAGCCCCGTGATCACAGAGGCTGAGGTGTTGGCAGAACTCAACTCCCGGCCCGACATTAAAATCCGCTTGGCCCGTCGCATCTTCAATGATGCCAGGCCGACTTTTCTCATGCGGATATTCACCGAATCCTCCTCTTCCATTGACCTCCTCCTTACCGAGGCAGCCCTCATCTACAATCGCCATCATAAGGTGGACCCCTCCTGTTCCCCAGTCCAATCCTACCGCTGCTAACCACGTTACCTCTGCCTGCAAGAACCCCCCTACTTGTCCCCACTGCAAAGCTTCACACTTCCTCAAGAACTGCCCCAACCGCACCTCTCCCCCCTCCTGCAACACTTGCAACGAACGACATCCTACCTACTCCTCGAAGTGTAAAGCGAAACCTCCACCAGTCACCCCTGAGCTCACCATCCCTGTCTGTCCTGTAGATGATCCCATCCACCCCAACAACTCGCTCCACCCTCCCCCTACTGCCGAGGACATCGTCCGTTTCACCACCATTGTGCTCCAAAACATCCACCCCTTCCAGCGCTCACATACTCTTTCCCAAATCACCCTCGCTGCCCGTTCCATCTTCCATCTTACCACCTATGCCACATACTCCCACAACCAGACCCACTTCACCTTCACCCCCCTCACCACCCTCGTCTAACTCTCCCCTCCCATGGTACACAAACCCTATCGTCTCCTGTACCACAACATTCGCTCCCTGCCAACCCACAAAATCCTCTTCCTCCACACCCTTCGTCAGCACCGCGTGGATGCCTTCGTCCTAAATGAAACCATTTTTCAACCCCGTATCTCCATCTCCACGGCTCCTTACACCCTACACCGCACCGATAACCCGTACCCTCTGGTGTGTGGCGGAGTTGCTATAGGCCACCTCAAGCACCTCCCTGTCTGGCCCCAACCTCTCCTTAACAATCCTGCTGAGCATCTCACCCTCGCCCTGACGTCCCTCCTAAACTTGTCCATGATTACTCCCATGCCAACTGGGATGCCTACTGGGACTCCATACACAGGTTGATGGCCACGCCCTTACCCTCCAATCTCCTGATGACATCTCTCGCACTGCTGCCTTCCTGCACCAGACCTTGTCTGACGCCGTCGCCACCCATATCCCCACCAAAGCCATCCACCCTCACCGCTCCGCCCTGCCTCCACAGGCCGTCCTTCTCCTTCGAGAGTCCCGCCGCCTCTACCGCTCTTTTCTCCGCACTCATGACCGGGATACACTTACCTGCCACCAGTAATTACAACGACACATCCGCAACCTGCTTACTGTGAAGAAACGCCGTGCCTGGCGCCAGACATGTACACAACTCAACACCACACTCCCCATAAACTCTTCCAAGTATTGGTCTGCTTTCCACCGCCTTACTGGGAACCGCCCCACCCCCAGTACCCTATCCTCCTTAATGACCGTCCCTTTCCTCAGTAAGGCCAACCACTTTGCCTCTCACCTCTCCAATGTTGTTTCCATCCCAGATGATCCCCACTTTGATTGTTCCCTGTTCCCTGACGTCATGGACTGTACGAATACCTCTGTTCCTCCCCTTGCTCCTAGCTTCCAGTATTTGGGCCACACACTGCCATCTGAACTTAACACTTCCATCACTACACAGGACATCAGCCTCACACTCCGCACTAAACGCAACACTGCTCCCGGTCACGACTGCGTTACCTACCACCACCTCAAACATTGCCCTCCCTCCTTCCTTTCAATCCTTGCCACCCTCTACAATGTCATGCTTGCCACTGGCTTCTATCCTGGCCTGTGGAAAACCTCCCATATCCTGATGTTCTCCAAACCCAACAAGCCTCCATCTGATGCCTCTTCCTATCGTCCTATCTGTCTCACATCGGTGTTCAGCAAGCTCTTGGAATCCATCCTTTCCCAGCGCATCCATCACCACCTCCGCCAAAACCACCTCCTCCCAAACACCCAATGTGGCTTTCGACCTTCCTTCTCTGCTGATGACCAACTCCTCCGCCTCACTCATCTCCTCTCCTTCCACCTTAACTCCCGTCGCTCCGCCATTTTTGTCTCCCTTGACCTCGAAAAGGCCTACGACCGTGTCTGGCATCCCGGTCTCCTGTTTAAACTCCAAACCTACGCCCTTCCTATCAACTACATCCGTCTGGTGGCCTCCTTCCTCTCCCACCGCCCCTCCTATGTTACCATCCATAATACCAATTCCCACACCTTCTACCCCTCTGCTGGTGTGCTGGTGTGCCCCAGGGCTCTGTCCTCTCCCCTCTCCTCTACCTCCTGTACATGGCAGATATGCCCCAACCCCCTCCCCCCTCCAGTACACCTCTTGCAATATGCTGATGACACCGCATTCCTCGCCCTCGCTCCTACCCTCCAACAGTCCCAACGCCTTCTCCAGAATCGCCTTGACCTTTTTGCTGCATGGTGTAACCAGTGGCTCCTGAAACTCAACCCTTCCAAGACCCAAGCAATCATCGTAGGTCGTACCACTCGCTCCTTCCGGCTCCTGGATTTCTCCCTTACTGTCCGCGCCTGTCCTGTCCGCCTCACCTCCACCCTCACCTACCTTGGCCTCACCATTGACCGTCACCTCACCTGGATCCCTCATCTCCGCTCCATCCAATCCAAAGCCCACAACCGCCTCTGACTCCTCAAACTCCTCTCTGGCTGGACATAGGGTTGCACCCCTCTACCATCCTCCACACCTACAAATCGTTAATCCGTCCCATCCTCTGTTATGCCAGTCCTGCCTGGATATCTGGCCCCCCAAATTCTATAAGTCCCTCCAGATCCTTGAGCTTCTCTGACTCCTCAAACTCCTCTCTGGCTGGACATAGGGTTGCACCCCTCTACCATCCTCCACACCTACAAATCGTTAATCCGTCCCATCCTCTGTTATGCCAGTCCTGCCTGGATATCTGGCCCCCCAAATTCTATAAGTCCCTCCAGATCCTTGAGCTTCATGCACTCCACCTCACCTTCCGTATACGCCTCCCGTCCCCCACGTGGATCCTCTATGATCTCATTCCTCACCCCCATCTGCTCCTATTCCTCAAACATATCCGCATCCTCTACACCTCCCACCATCTCGAACCCCCTCACCCCCTGGTTGCTCCTCTCCTCTCCCATCCCCGAACCCAGCCACGTCTTCACCGTTGTGTCCCCCCTACCCTCCATCTCTACCCCCTACATCTCCTTTCCCAAGGTGGCTTCCATCAACTCCCCCTCCCGGATGATGCCCTCTCTCCCTCCATTTATCCCTCCTATCAACTCTGATCCTCACTCCCCCTCCTTTCCTCTGTTCTTTCCCTGGGCTCCCTCTTCCCCCCTTCCGTCCTGTTTTCTCCCCACTAAACCTCTCCCAACCTCCCTTCTCCCCCCCTGAGTCCTTTTGTATTCCCCTCCTCTGCCTACCCCACTCCCTGTCGCGTCTGCCCAGCGCCCCCCACCCCTCTTATGGGTCCTCATCCTCCATCAGCTCCTTTCCCAGCTCCCCCCTTTTTTCCCATCATCTGTCCAGTTTCCCCCCACCTGCTCTCGGCTGTGGTCTGTCACATTTGCCAACTTTTTAGTGCAGTGTTCCAGTGACTGTTCAGTGTTGTTCGTCTTTCTCGTGTTGCGAACAGAAACCATGCTGGGTGTGAATTTTATGTCTTTTGCGAACAGAAACCAGACTGTCGCCGTGTTTTTTTAAATGTCTGTCTGTTGTTTTACCTGTCTGCTTTGTATGTATTTTCTTAGCGTCATCATCCCTCTGTTCTTTGTTTTAAGTTCCACGATTTCTTTTCGACATGTTACTCTTTAAGTCTCCGATTTTATCGCCTGTTTTTATTATTTATTCTCTTCATTTTTCTAACAAAGTCTGTAGACTGAAGAGCGGGATACTAAGCTGCTGCCAGCCCGCCCCCTTGGGGGGGAATTGAAATTCAATAAAGGAAAAAAAAAACCAACGGTGTGTGCCGGGGGGCACTTTACGTGCCAGTGTCATTACCTCTCTTTCCTGTTCCAGTCGCGTATGGTTCGCGGGAAGAACGACTGCCGAAAAGCCTCCGTGCGCTCTCGAATCTCTCTAATTTTATATTCGTGATCTCTTCGGGAGGTATAAGTAGGGGGAAGCAATATATTAGATACCTCATACAGAAACGCACCCTCTCGAAACCTGGACAGCAAGCTACACCGCGATGCAGAGCGTCCCTCTTGCCAGGTCTGCCACTTGAGTTTGCTAAACATCTCCGTAACGCTATAACGCTTACCAAATAACCCTGTGACGAAAGGCGCCGCTCTTCTTTGGATCTTCTCTATCTCCTCTCTCAACCCGACCTGGTACGGATCCCACACTGATGAGCAATACTCCAGTGTAACTACTCCCTCTTTCACTTGTTTGCCTATAAACTGGCTACGAGCTGCTCAGTGATCTTCCACGGCTCTTCATTTGAAATCAGCTATCACTGTTTGATATTAATAATTTACAGTAGCTGAAGTTGAAACGTAGTTCGAAAACTTCTACGCTCTGTACTTGTGAAAGTCGACGTACTCCGTAGAAATTTACCTAATAGCTGACTGTTTGGTGGCATTACAGTGTTCATCAGTAACCAGCCCGGCCTCGGACCTGCTGTACTTCCTGTACTCGAGCGCCAGCGAAGACGTCCACCGGCACCACATGGAGGACCTGCTGCGCGAGTACCACAGCACGCTGGTGGGCCTGCTGCGGCGTCTGGGACTGGAACAGCAGGCAGAGGCCTACACCTTCGAGGAGCTGAAGAACGACATGGACCACTGCTTAGTAATCGCCGTTTTCTTCAGTTCCTTGAGTGGAATGGTCCTCACTTCCGAGAAACACGGTGCAGAGTATGCAAAAGCACTCAACGATCAAGAGAACTTGGATGACGCTGTCTATAAGTCATTTAGAAATCCGTATACATTGTCCTACTTGAAATACCTTGCACCACTTTTCGTTAACAAAGGAATTTTATGATCATATTGAAAACTCTTGGTCTCTTTTTAAATGCATAGGATCTAATGGTCGACATCTCTGAAAGAGATGCCATAAGAAATAATCGTCGAATCATCGTCATTTACAAAAGGAGGCTTCATTAGCGACCAGCACAATTCGCTAACATATCTGAATGACGTAATTACAGTACGTCACCGCTAGTAAACTTTGCTAAGATGTGTGTGTATCCGATTTACATTCTCTCGAAGTATATATGTGACAGAGTGTTTCCTATAGTTCATACTTAACAAGTGACTGCCAATTTTCGTAGGATAAACTGAAACTAGTGTATATCTGCACTGCTTCACGACGACCTTGATCTTTTCTACTTTCAATAAAACCAAAACAAATAAAAGATAGTTAATAGAAATAATTTATTTGGATTGTATTCATAGCATGTATCTTCACTGCTTCCTGAAGATATTCATGTTTTCTACTTACAACACAATTAACACTAATAAACGTGTACTAATAGAAATATTTAGTGCGGATTGTACTTACAGGAATGTAACGAATGCTTGATCCTTTTGTTATCTCATTTTTAAACAAATGTCAATAGAGGTGAGCGTTTCGACCGAAACACTTACATGGATACACAGTATATGTGAGGTCAACTGACAAACCTCAGAGGTTACTGAGACCAGTCTGCTGAGTGGTACGACATACGGAAGGTTTGGTCTCCGTTAGTAAACAGTTTCCTTTCGCGAGAGACTGAAAGAAACCATCGGCACAATATTTCTTGCACATATCATTGTGGCTATCTTAGAGTATGATCTAGTAATAATTAGTATCAATGAAACTGTCCAACTTTAGGTGGCATCGACACATTACACCTTCTGTATTTGGATGACACTTGATGTACGGTACAGGTTTTTGTATATTGCTCCAGTTTTCGGTGTGATTTTCGCATCACAGTTCTACCTCGTTCAAAAGATAAAAGGCCGAATCTCCCCTTTTACATGCATAGGGAGAGCCTTATTCACAAATATACATAGTGGAAATTATTAAAAATTTGATACATCGGATGAAGTATAAATGAATCACAAATGTTGTTCGAGTATTTGTAATAGTCGATGGTTCGGTACTAAACCGTTTGTCATGACCATGCATGTAATTTCCTGAACAGCTATTTTCTGTAATCACTTCTTCAGGGTAACAGAACAGAAAATTCAATATGTTCCCAAGAGTATTGCAAAGGTAGCATGCGAATGTCCACTGGGGATTCTTGCATTATTGCATTCTTGCATTCTTTTTGGCCAGTTTAGTAATCTGCCACTCTGTGAAGGACTTCCCAGGGGAGGGAACACAAGTAATATGTGAGTAGTTTGTGATTGGTGGTAATATTAATGTATCATATCCCCAAACACAATACTTACACTATCATCAAATTCCTTCACAACGTGAGTCTGGCGTTGGTAGGCTTCTACCAGGGATGTTCAATAAGCGATGCAACACAGTTTTTTCTGCAAGAAAATTGTTCTTATTTGGGATTCCAATACACCATTCATTACCCACTGTTTTGGTTACAAAACCCTATTCTTAAATACAATCTCTTTCAATGCGACAGCCTTACTCCACCCTACTGGGGGGAGGGGGGGGGGCACCATTCCCGGGTGGTACCACTCTACTGTTCGACGTCAGAGTCGACATTTTGCTACCTCAATAAGCTCCCCATCATCCACCTACTGCTTCCTGTGGAGTGTATCCCGCATCGGGCCAAAGAGATCCAAGACGAAAGGTGCGAGATCTGGGCTGCAGCCACACGACTTTCAGCACCCCAACTGTTGGACGAATGTGTCAGAACTACCAGCAGAGACGTCCAGTTGAGCAGCGAGGTGATTGACTATAATCGGTCAATCATGTCATCTTAGAGTATCCGTGAATTCCAACACTGAAGGAGTCAGTGGCCGCTGGCACACAGAAGATCAGACACAACTGCGCGAACTTTAATTCACCAGCAGCCGTGTAACTGAGCTGTTATTTTATTTAATTTTGACTACCACTTTCAGCATTCCGCTATACCATCATAAGGCACCATATGCATCGCTAAAAAACAAGCGATATTATCTTACAGTGCCATATATTCCTGGACGTCGTGAATTCAACACCGCATCTCAAGTGCTTCATTCGGAGACCTGATTGGAATCAAGTATCAAGTACCTGGAAGAGACCTGGTGTGATATATATATATATATATATATATATATATATATATATATATATATATATAGGGTGGTCAGAAAATCTGTGAAATGCTTGTAGGGATGTTACAGGGCAGGTTGTTCTGAGACATAAATGTTAAGAAAGAAATTCGATACGTTGCTCCGTTTCCGAGTTATTTAGCATTGAAGTTAGCCAATCGGGGCGTCGCGCTCTCACATTCAAGCGGCCTGCCAGGGGCGGTATTGCCCAACAAGTGCTTTGACTCGTTAGCTGAAACTTGAATTTACGCGCGCGGCACTATATATATATATATATATATATATATATATATATATATATATATATATAGTAACACAGAGATACCATATTCTGAACTCCAAATCACATTTACAGAGGCAGATTTTGCTTTGCTCCTACAAGTAATGTACCGGTTATGAACTCCAGAGTACAACTGAAATCATACCCACTGCGTTCATTTTGTAGCATCAGCAGCCTATGAGATGAGAATTGGTAGATATAGTGTGTGGGAATGGAGATGATAGCAATGCGAGTGCAGAGACTCGTGGCCGAAAATTAAGGAAATATGAAACGGGTAACCTGAAATAACAAGAAACTTTTAAGAGTTCAAAAAGAAGAATCCATCAACGTTTGAGTGAAAAAAGGGAAAAGAATACAACAGAAGACAAATGGGTACATCTGAAAGACAAAAAATAAAGTGAAGGCAGAGGAGGATCAAATAGGAAAAAGACGTTTCGTATTAGAACTTCTCCTATAAAACAAAAGATATTGAATTTAACTGACAAAAGTAGAAAATATAAAAATGTAGTAAGTGACCTAAGCGAAAGAATACAAATCTCTGAAATAAAAGATTGACAGAAACTGCCTGACAAGAATGGCTAAAGGTTAAACACAAGGCTGTAGAGGCATGTATGTTTAGGTGAAAGATAGATGACACCTATAGGAGAATTAAAGAAATCTTTAGAGAAAAGAGAAGCACCTGTATAAAATAATACCTTAGGTAGCAAGCCAATACTAAACAAAGAAGATGAAGTTGAAAGATGGAACCGCTGTACAGAAGCAACGAACTTGAAGACAGTGCTATAGAAAGAGAAAAGGAAGTAGTTGAATGTGAGGTGGGAAGAATTTGATTTACCACTGAAAACCCCAAGTATAAACCACGCTCCGGGAATTGATATTGTTATGATCTGTTACAAAACTACATTGACACATGCTACACGCCCAAGTGTAAACATATTCTTCCTGACTGTCAGGAGGTGGATCTCATATGTACATGTATACCGTGTTCTGCATGTCAGAAGTTCTCTGTGATCCTTACAGACGACTGTTTCTTCTAATTGTTATGTCATTCAGTCTGAGTTCAGTGGTAGTGCATGGCTTCAGTCAGCATGGATCCAAAGTATTATCCACGAGCCTCTGCACTGCCATAACTAACATCTTCATTCCCACACAGTATATCTTCCTAATCTCATCTCACTCTACTGCTGGTGCTACAAAATAAATTCAATGGATATTGGTATGATTTCGCTAATAGCCCTACTTCTACTCTTGACACCATCATTGTTGGTATGCATACCATCTCTTCAGCAAAAGTGCATGTGGTAACAGTAATTATTGCCATGACAGGTGGAGGTCAAAAAGAGAGAATTCTCAAAGTTTCTACAATTCAATTCAAGAAATAAAACATCAGAACATTAGTAGGTGCTGTCATGTCATGTCGAAAGTTCCAAGAGGCCTTTCGTGAATGAGGCTGCTGTACACAGACAAGTTCCAACGCTAGAAAACTGTAGCGAAATACAGGACGATCTGCAGAGGATCGACTCATGGTGCAAGAAGCGGAAATTGACCCTGACTGCAAACAAATGCGATAACACGAACAGAAAAATTTGAGAACAATCACTGGAAGCAGTTACTTCCATAAATACCTGATGGTGTGCGTACAGAGCAATTTGAAATGGAACTCCCAAGTAAAATTCCTTGCCGAAATAGTAACACCGGTTCCCGTCAGATCACTGAAGTTAAGCACTGTCGGGCTGGGCTAGCACTTGGATGGGTGACCATCTGGTCTTCCGAGCGCTGTTGGCAAGTACGGTGTTGTCAGCTCTTTTAAGGCAAACTGAGGAGCTACTTGATTGATAAGTAACGGCTCCGGTCTCGTAAACTGACGTATGGCTGGGAGAGCGGTGTGCTGACCACATGCCCCTCCACATCCATATCCACTCTGTGAGCTGAGGATGACGTGGCGGCCGGTCGGTACCGTTGAGCCTTCCAAGGCCTGTTCGGACGGAGTTTAGAGAAATAAAATTAATCGCAAGAAAGCCGATGCCGGCCTGATATTCACTGGAAGAATCCACAGGAAAGGCAATCTACCAACAAAGAAAGTAGCTTACAAAATCAAAGGCCAATACGTGAATGTTGCTCGTCAGTCTGGGGTATGTATCAGATAAGGTTGATAGAGCAAATGGAAAAAGAAAGGCAACACCTTTAATTTCAGGATCACTTAGTAAGTGCGAAAACACCACGGAGATGCTCAGTAAACTCCAGTGGCAAACACTGAAAGGGAGGTGCTCTGCATCATGGTATGGTCCACTGCTAAGGTTCCGAGAGTGTATATTCATAGAAGAGTCAACCAACATATAAGTTGCACCTACGTACATGTCTCAAAAAAACATGAAGATAAAATCAGAGAGATATGAGCCCCACACAGAGGCAGACCAGTGATTGTTCTTCCTGCAAACCATATACGATTGGTACACGAAATATGGGAAGTGATACTGGTACACAAAGTATCCTTAGTCACACAGCGTAAGGTTGTTTGCGGCGTGTAGATAAAGATGTAGAAATATCATACAGATAGGTAAAACGCTAACAAAGTCATCTCATATTAGTTTAGATAACAACATTTCTAACTGCATACATCAAACTATGTCCCTCCCCCATCCCCCCCCCCCCCCCCGCTACATACCACCTTCACCTTAACCAAGCTACAGTTACGCTCCTAAATTCAACAACTGAATGACCCCAAAACTACTGACTAACTCCTTTTATGGTTCATGACATGGCTCATAACATGGATCATAATAAATAAAATCTAAGATAACAAAATCTGCAAAATATGTGTGAAATTAATAATTATTGTAACACTGTCATTTGTTTACATCAGCAATAGATTATTTTGGATCATAGTGTTACCTATAATATTTCTTTATCCACCACATCATAGACGCTATATTTACTATCAGTGTTATACATAATCTAATCTTTCAGGATTGATTATCTGTAAAACGCTATCCATGTTAAAACCTGATGAGTCGCATGATCTCACGCCTTGCTAAGCTCCTTTTATCCTCACGTAAGATAAAAGTGTAAAACAATCGTTAACATCCTGAAACTCAGTCAAATTTTAATTCTTCATTATACAGAAATATAAATATGTAATACTCTCTAAAGCATATCAAGATTATTAATAGTAGGTATATGTATATACAGCAAAGATGGACCAGGAAGCACATATCAAAATCATTAACAGTAAGTACATATATATAACAAACCTGGACCAAGAAGCACACAGCAAGAACATCAAAACATCAAATCATAGATAACTATTCGCTACATAACTAAGTAAATCAAGCAGCTAAGGGAAAAAGACATCATTATTACACCATTAACTTCAAGTCACGATAATACTTATCATAAAAACACTAAGACTATACTTATCATAAAAACATTATCAGCTCACTCACATGTGTGATCACCAATGGACAACTACATATACATTGACAGTCTGACAGTCCGCAGCTGGCGGTCGTGCGATAGCGTCCTCACTTCCCACGCCCGGGTTCACGGGTTCGATTCCCGGCCGGGTCAGGGATTTTCTCTGCCTCGTGATGACTGGGTGTTGTGAGATGTCCTTAGGTTAGTTAGGTTTAAGTAGTTCTAAGTTCTAGGGGACTGATGACCATAGATGTTAAGTCCCATAGTGCTCAGAGCCATTTGAACCATTTGACAGTCTGACATTTTGATCTTCCTTTTTTATTAAAAAATCACAACATGAAATTCAACATGAATGTCAACAAACGGTAAAACATAGTCCACTTAACTATTGAGAATACTCGCAAAACGTCATCATTACTCATTATGTCATAACATACATATTTACATATCTTTACATTGTCTTTCATTTATAAAATCATCATGTACGGCACTTGCCTAACTTCAAACGGGAGGTGGTTTTGCTATTTATTAATACTCATCTTCAAGTGCTCCTCATATTATGGTTTCCATAATCTACATACTCGCTGGTGGTGGAGAACTTTCAAGTCATGCAAAAGTTCATATAATCTCATAATGCGACCTCAACCGAAATGAAAAAAATTAAATGATCGTGTGATACTGACGGCCAGGAGGCTCCATCCAGGAAAGCTCGATCGCTAAGTTGTGAGTTGTATTTCAGGTGACACCATATTGGGTGACTTGCGTGCTGGTGATGATGAGATGATGATGAAGACAACACAACACCCCGTCCACTAGCGGAAAAATCTACACAGTAGGCAAACACGTAACCACTCATCTAATCAGGCGGATCCTCAACTGAAAAATCATACATCATTAGCCTCTTTTCATTCAAGGTGGGTAAAAATCAAATTTCCATTACAGTCGAAATGGGACAACATGTTGCTTCATCAAGAGAGACTACCCATTCCCTATCTTGTTTCCCTAAAGCTACTGTTATACCTACGACCCGCCACAAATTCCTCTCTAGTGACAACCTCTTCATCTCAGAGTAGCACTTACAATCTACGTCCTCAATAATTTGGTATATGTATTCCAAACTCTGTTTTCTTCTACAGTTTTACTTTCTACAGTTACCTCTAGTACCATGTAAGTCATACCCTGATGTCTTAACAGATCTACCATCATCTTGTCCCTTCTCCTTGTCTGTGTTTTCGACATATAGTAACTTTGACGTTTGGGACATTACTCAGGTGAACCGTTTCACATGTCAAGACATGACAGTGAGCAGAGCGCCTGCAGCAACCGCGAAACGCTGTGCCAAGATACAAAGACACATTTGATTACGAACACTTCCTCACTGTGCGAAATTTCAATGTTTTCCGAGCTTTCACTAACAAAATTCATCCTATCACGTGACCTGTTCAGTCTATGTATGCGTTACCAGCAAATTGACCCCCTGAACACAAGCTATAATTCATGTGTCAATACCCAGAAAATGAACCAGCAGTCAGAATGTGATCAGTTATAAGAGACTGTCAATCAAAAGAGGGCTTACCAGGAATTATTAACCAAAGCAGGATAGAATCAAACACAGTATAATCATGTTGAACAACTTTGAGCAATCGGAATTCTCAGGTCCAGTACAGCATTTCGAGGACATGATACGGTGGAACCAATACCTGTATCATCTGCTCAGTCCACCCGAGTTAATTAGAATTTGCCTCACGAAATTACCTACCATTTTAAGACAAAAATGAATTTTTGAGCCTATTTCAAGAGTTGGAATTAAACAACGACCATGCTCTAACAGGAAAATCAGCTAATCATAAGTTTTGTAATTATGATTGCTCATATTCACTACATGACGATAGCAATAAGCGTAGATCATATAATAAATTCCATGGTAAAAAGAATAAAAAACACGATCAAAGACATCATCCTTAAGATACACAAGTCTGGTACCAAGACAACTAAACAGACAGGAGCAGTTTCAGAAGCCACGATTCGAATTCTTTTTCCGGAAATAAACATCGTTTTGAAAACAGTCATAAATATAACAAAAATAAAGATCGTGGACATTCATGTACTCACCAATGTAGTCGGTCAGGTCAAAACGACACCTGGCATAACATTGAAATTCTGGCAACAACAAATATCAGAATACCAGGCAGGAGAACAAGTCTATATGACAGAACCCTGGTACGTCGTTACGACGACGGCAGGTAGAAATAGTCGAACTTAGATCACTGGCACCTAATGACAGACAGCGACAGGGCAAAAGGAATAAACAATGACTCTAACTCCTGGCAGCTGAAGGGAAATGACAGCGAACAGATGACTCTGCTGCCGTAACTATTAACGTTATGCAGTTCAAAGATATTAGGGACATTCTGCTCAAGGAAAACGAATTTGAACCAAAACAAATTCTACCCCCTGTAATCAATATTTGCATTACTAATAGTAATTTTTCCGCAGTTTTGGACTCAGGTAGCACAGTATGTATTGTCAGCGAGTCAGCATATAATAAATTTACAAAAACAATACTTTGCCCGACACTACGATTTAGGAAAATTAAAAATACAAGGTTCCATTTCGGGAAAACTGTTGATGTTAAACATGAGACCTTTCTTCAATTTACTTCTCCAGGACACAGTTTTGCTGTGAAATTCCTCGTTGTGCCATTGCTCTCTACTCAAATAATTTTAGGTGTAAATTTCTTTAATCATTACAAAGCAGTAATGAACTTTAATGATGCAGAAATTAATCTAACAATTTTGGATCAATATGCAGCTTTAAAATTTGAAGATTTGTTAATTTCACAAGAAAAAGAGACCAACCGCCAATGTTTCCTATATAATGGTTCTTTACCGCGCTCAACCAATTCTATTGACAGTATAAGAGCTCATCATCGTACAAACAACGACAGTTATGATCAGGTTATCAATTTAATCACATTAATCTAGCAAATGATACAAGAAGCAGAGAACTGTGATGAACAAAACGAGAAAGAACATAGCGAAATTTTACAAGAAAATGCAGTAGGTTTACACAATCAAAGGATTTCGATACCAGTTTCAGCTCAGAGAGCACAACAAATTCTGTGTAAGACCTTATATAATACCGATTCATTACCGATAGATGATGAAGGCTGACAAACAGTCGATGTTAGAAAACGGTGTTATTTAGCCACCAGTCAGCTCCTACAACAACCCATTGTATGTCGTTGAAAAAAGAGATGGTTCAATAATGTTGGCCTCGGACTCGCATCATATCAGTACTATCATTCTTCTGGAAACAAACAGACAACAGACACTTAACGAATTGCTGCAAAAATTTCTATGGCATACAAGATTCCTCCCCCCTCATGAGAACCATAGACTTTGCCGTTGGTGGGGAGGTTTGCGTGTCTCAGCGATACAGATAGCCGTACCGTAAGTGCAACCACAACGGAAGGGTATCTGTTGAGAGGCCAGACAAACGTGTGGTTCCTGAAGAGGGGCAGCAGACTTTTCAGTAGTTCCGGGGGAACAGTCTGGATGACTGTCTGATCTGGCCGTATAACACTAACCAAGACGGCCTTCCTTTGCTGGTACTGCGAACGGCTGAAAGCAAGGGGAAACTACAGGCGTAATTTTTCCCGAGGGTATGCAGCTTTACTGTACGGTTAAATGATGATGGCATCCTCTTGGGTAAAATATTCCAGAGGTAAAAGAGTCCCCCATTCGCATCTACGGGCGGGGACTATTCAAGAGAACGTCGTTATAAGGAGAAAGAAAACTGGCGTTCTACGGATCGGGGCGTGGAATGTCAGATCCCTTAATCGGGCAGGTAGGTTAGAAAATAAAAGGGAAATGGATAGGTGAAAGTTAGATATAGTGGGAATTAGCGAAGTTCGGTGGCAGGAGGAAGAAGACTTTTGGTCAGGTGCATACAGGGTTATAAATACAAAATCAAATAGGGGTAATGCACGAGCAGGTTTAATAATGAATTAAAAATAGGAGTGCGGGTAAGTTACTGCAAACAGCGTAGTGAAAGCATTATTGTGGCCAAGATAGACACGAAACCCACACCTACTACAGTAGTACAAGTTTATACGCCATACCGCAGATGACGAAGAAATTGAAGCAATGTATGAGGAGACAAAAGAAATTATTCAGATAGTGAAGGGAGACAAAAATTTAATAGTCATGCGTGACTGGAACTCGATAGTAGGAAAAGGAATAGAAGGAAACGTTGTAGGTGAATATGGATTGGGGTTAAGAAATGAAAGAGGAAGCCGCCTGGTAGACTTTTGCACAGAGCATAACTTAATCATAGCTAACACTTGGTTCAAGAATAATAAAAGAAGGTTGTATACATGGAAGAAGCCTGGAGATACTGACAGGTTTCAGATAGATTATATAATGGTAAGATATAGATTTAGGAACCAGATTTTAAACTGGGTTGTATACATGGAAGAAGCCTGGAGATACTGACAGGTTTCAGATAGATTATATAATGGTAAGACATAGATTTAGGAACCAGATTTTAAACTGTAAGACATTTCCAGGGGCATATGTGGACTCTGACCAAAATCTATTGGTTACGAACTGTAGATTAAAACTGAAGAAACTGAAAAAAGGTGGGAATTTAAGGAGATGGGACCTGGATAAACTGAAAGAACCAGAGGTTGTACAGAGTTTCAGGGAGAGCATAAGGGAACAATTGACAGGAGTAGGGGAAAGATATACAGTAGAAGAAGAATGGGTAGCTTTAAGGGATGAAGTAGTGAAGGCAGCAGAGGATCACGTAGGTAAAAAGATGAGGGCTAGTAGAAATCCTTGGGTGACAGAAGAAATATTGAATTTAACTGATCAAAGGAGAAAATATAAAAATGCAGTAAATGAAGCAGGGAAAAAGGAATACAAATGTCTCAAAAATGAGATTGGCAGGAAGTGCAAAATGGCTAAAAAAGCATGGCTAGAGGACAAATGTAAGGATGTAGAGGCTTATTTCACTAGGGGTAAGATAGATACTGCCAATAGGAAAATTAAGAGACCTTTGGAGAAAAGAGAACCACTTGTATGAATATCAAGAGCTCAGATGGAAACCCAGTTTTAAGCAAAGAAGGGAAAGCAGAAAGGTGGAGGGAGTATATAGAGGGTCTATACAAAGGCGATGTACTTGAGGGCAACATTATGGAAATGGAAGAGATATGACACTGCGTGAAGAGTTTGACAGAGCACTGAAAGACCTAAGTCGAAACAAGGCCACAGGAGTAGACAACATTCCATTAGAACAAGTGACGAAACTCTACTATCTGGTGAGCAAGATGTATGAGACACGCGAAATGCCCTCAGGCTTCAAAAAGAATATAATAATTCCAATCCCGAAGAAAGTAGGGGTTGACAGATGTGAAAGTTACCGAACTATCAGTTTAATAAGTCGTGGCTGCAAAATACTAACGCGAATTCCTTACAGACGGATGGAAAAACTGGTAGAAGCCGACCTAGGGGAAGATCAGTTTGGATTCCGTAGAAATATTGGAACACGTGAGGCAATACTGACCCTACGACTTATCTTAGAAAATAGATTAAGAAAAGGCAGACCTAAGTTTCTAGCATTTGTAGACTTAGAGAAACCTTTTTACAATGTTGATTGGAATACTCTCTTTCAAATTTTGAAGGTGGCTGGGGTAAAGTACAGGCAGCGAAAGGCTATTTACAATTTGTACAGAAACCAGGTGGCAGTTATAAGAGTCGAAGGACATGAAAGGGAAGCAGTAGTTGGGGAGGGAGTGAGACAGGGTCGTTATTCACTCTGTATATTGAGCAAGCAGTAAAGGAAACAAAAAAGAAATTCGGAGTAGGTATTAAAATTCATGGAGAAGAAATAAAAATTTTAAGGTTCGCCGATGACATTGTTATTCTGTCAGAGACAGCGAAGGACTTGGAAGAGCAGTTGAACGGAATAGACAGTGTCTTGAAAGGAGGATATAAGATGAAATCAACAAAAGCAAAACGAGGATAATGGAATACAGTTGAGTTAACTCGGGTGATGCTGAGGGAATTAGATTAGGGAATGCGACACTTAAGGTAGGAAAGGAGTTTTGCTATTTGGGGAACTAAGTAACTGATGATGGTCGAAGAGAGGATATAAAATGTAGACTGGCAATGGCAAGCAAAGCGTTTCTGAAGAAGAGAAATTTGTTAACTTCGAGTACAGATTTATGTGCCAGTAAGTCGTTTTTGAGAGTATTTGTTTGGAGTGAAGCCATGTATGGAAGTGAAACATGGACGATAAATAGTTCGGACAAGAAGAGAATAGTAGTTTTCGAAATGTGGTGCTACAGAAGAATGCTGAAGATTAGATGGGTAGATCGTGTAAATAATGAGGAGGTATTGAATAGAATTGGGGAGAAGAGGAACTTGTGGCACAGCTTGACTAAAAGAAGGGATCAGTTGGTAGGACATGTTCTGAGGCATCAAGGGATCACCAATTTAGTATTGGAGGGCAGCGTGGAGGGTAAAAATCATAGAGGGAGACCAAGAGATGAATACACTAAGCAGATTTAGAAGGGTGTAGGCTGCAGTAAGTACTGGGAGATGAAGCAGCTTGCACAGGATAGAGTAGCATGGAGAACTGCATCAAACCAGTCTCAGGACTGAAGACCATAACAACAACAACAACAAGTACTGTCACAGCCTTTCTACGCTTTGGGACTTGTTACCAGTTCTGTAATTTGCCTTTTGGTTCAAACATTTCATTAACAGCATTTATTCGTGGATTGAACACTATTCTTCCAGACAACTAAGGAGACATCATCATCTACGTCGATGATATTGCGATAGCAGAACCAACTTGAAAAATTTGTTGCACATTTTTAAAGATTCAGGTCTGACAGTAAACAGAAAAATCATATTTTTGTAATAAGAGTGTAAAATTTTTAGGCCATATCATTTCACTAGAAGGTATTGCCACTGGACCGAAATAATAGAAGCAATCAGGGAAATCCTACCAGCTTAGACTAAATGGCAAATCAGAAGCTTTTTAGGAGTAATAAATTTTTACCATAGATTTTTTTAAATTGAAAATTTGACTCCACCAACATTATGTTGTCTAACAGGCAGAAACACTATTTGGCACTGAACCGATAAATCACAATTAGATTTCGATATGCTGAAAGGGAGACTGCTCACGGCACCTATTTTAGCTCATCCTGGTCTCTCAAAAGGATTTCTACTCTTCAGACGCTTCCAAATATAGGACTTCTAGTTCAAATATCCCAAAAGCGCACTGAGAATGCAGTCTTTGTCCAAAAGATTATTGTATTTGCCAGTAGCGTGTTAAGAAAATCAGAAAGGAATTAACCAGTCACCAACTTAGAAGTCTTGTCTGGGTGTTTACGAATTTCAGTTACTAAATGGCTCTGAGCACTATGAGACTTAACATCTATGGTCATCAGTCCACTAGAACTTAGAACTACTTAAACCTAACTAACCTAAGGACATCACACAACACCCAGTCATCACGAGGCAGAGAAAATCCCTGACCCCGCCGGGAATCGAACCCGGGAACCCGGGCATGGGAAGCGAGAGCGCTACCGCACGGCCACGAGCTGCGGACTTCAGTTACTATTTAATTGGCAAGCACACAGAAGTTTATTCAGACCACAAAGCCAAAAACAGTTTAACCATGGAAGTTAAACCATGAAAGATTACGTCGTTAGGAACTGACACTGCAGGAATAAAATTTCACTATCACTTATATTTCAGGAAAAAACCATCATTGTCGATGCTTTATCTCATCCCCCAACTGGTTTAGCTGATAATAACAGAGATACTTTACAGGACTCAAATTTTATATTATTTTGTCTACAATAAGTAGTTTTCGAAATTCCTATCTCAAATTCATTACCTGATACAACAGAAGAACAAAATAAAGATCCCATTTGAAATTATGTTAAAGAAAAATGGAAAGACAGGAGGAACGTAGCTATCAGACAAATTTACTTGGTCAGAAACGGTAGGCTTTTTAAACGCATGGTACGCGTTGGGTAGTATGTATTCCAGGGTAATTTGTCAATAAGTTGATATGGCACACACTTAACCTACCTGCATGTCGCACCACGGAAGTGTTTCCACAAATTACAGACCACATGCTACTTTAACAACACGGAGAAAAGAATACAGAAAGTACTTGCAAAGTGTAAACGCTGTCCACCATCTCACATTTTGCTTCACTGTTTCCAATCATACCATCGAAGAAAAAGAATAAGCAGCGGTAGATTTACCGGTACCACTACTTAGATTCAGAAATGGTTGCCCCTAACAGTGGCATTGACATATAAATTTCTATCATTCTTCCTTTTGCGTAAGGCTGCAGCTAAAACAGTGTCTAAAGTTTTCAAGGAGAACTTTTTACACTATGTAGGACATGTTGACAAGGTCATATCAGATAAGGGTCCTCAGTTTCGATTCAGTGTTAGGTTATGTACATTAAAGAGATACAAGATCCAGCAAATGTTTACTTCATTATGTTCTCCACATTCAAACCCATCAGTACATTTAATAAATGAGATTAACATGCTGTGCAGACTCTATTGCCACTGTCAACACAGAAACTGGAACAGATATATCACTTTATTTGAAGATATTTTAAATGAGCTTCATCATGACTCAACGTCTTCGCCACTACTTTTGTTATAGAGTCGACAGCCGCTAGACAAAATCAAAGAACTGGTACAGTTTCTTCACACCAGAAAATTATGGCACAAAGGTTCATACAAGTAGCCGTAACAAATATTACAAATACATCTGAAAAACGCTGGAAATCTCATAACGTCAAGGAAGAAGTCAGGAAATTCCACGTAGGACAAAAAGTTTTGGTCAAACGTCATCCACTATCAAGTAAAGGTAAGTCCCTTAGTCAGAAATTCTTCCTTCTCTACAACGAACCCTACAGAATTAAAAGAAAAGCGCGCGATAATGCAATCGAAGTTGAAATACTGCATATGCGGAAATCCAAAGGAATGCACCACACATCACACATAAAGCCTCTGGCCCGAAATAGTAGAGGCAATGAGAGCAATCCCAGCAGCTAATACGAAATGGAAAATCAGAGGCTTTTTAGGAGTGGTAAATTTTTACCATAGATTTTTTAAATTGAAAATTTGTACTCCGCCACGCTTTGGGACTTCTTACCAGTTCTGTAAGTTGCTATGTTGGCAATACCTGATACTGTAGATATTGACGTGTATGGAATATTATATAACTCATTTGGCATAAAACGAAATTTTGTTTCCTACTAAGTTGGTACGTGATAAAAAAGGATATTGAGAGGATTCGATGTAATTCCATAAAGTATGTAACGTTCCAGTGCTAAACATTAGTCAAGTTTCTTGGTTTTTAGTGAGGAATAGAAGTATTATTATAAGTGTTATTCTTAATAAGCGTGTAACGATGTAGTGTTTCTTATCTGCCAGTATTTGAAGACTAAGTGGAGACTAAGCGTTGTACTGGAAAAGTAATGAAGTTTTATCAGGTATGGGGTTCTTTGTGCACTGAAGCCATTGGTGCTATATTGTGATGATGATGTATGATGAAGTTAATGATGAGTAGTACGATGATATATCTCGATACTTGAGGTAATAACGAATAGGAACAGGTTAGGGAATCTGTTTTCTGTTGACGCTTGTTGTTGGAAGAATGGTTCATTTAGAAAGTTGCGAGCTAAGAAGTGAGTAATGTTGACGTCATATGCTTGAATGATATGAAATGAGTTACACACTCTATATGAAAATTTTTATTTGAGCACCTGAAAGAGTTGATTTGTGAGATAGTAAAATGTTACATGGAATACGGTTTGCCACTTAGTTCTTTTTACTTACCAGCAGTACTACATTTCTTATGAATGATATAGGATTTGGGATGGACATCATTAAAGCAAAGGCGTTTTTCGTTGCGGAGGAATTTTTTCACGAAATTCCAATCACCAACTTTCTCCTTCGAATGCGAAAATATTTTGTTGACGCCTACCTACATAGGGAGAAACGACCATCATAGGAAAATAAGTGAAATGAGAGCTCATACGGAAAGATATTGGTGTTCGTTCTTTCCGCGCGATATACGCGATTGGAATAATAGAGGATTGTTGAGGTGGTTCGATGAACCCTCTTCCAGCCACTTAGATGTGATTTGTAGAGTATCCATGTAGATACCTGCATGACAGCAGCATTTCTTGGAAATTTTCTTTAGATAATTTTGTAAACTTAAAAATAGTTTCACCACTATGTACCAAACCTTAACCTTTCCTGTTCACCAGATCTCTTGAAAGTTCATGATGAGAAATTTTACTGAAAAAAGTTTACATTCTGAAAGATCATTCGGAGAGACTGACTCAAAACTATGAGAAATGAGAGAGGAAACCTGTCACAAAGAGAAAAGACCAAAATTCTAATAATTATTGACAGTATTTATCAGCAAACACTTTTAACTTAGTATATAGGACGTATTTAGTATAAGCAATACCGCGGTACACATGGATGCGGGCGAATTTCATTGACATTGACAAATACTTGACCAATTGATGTCACCTACACATGATGGATCAACAGAGACTGGATATTTATTTGCGGATTGTTTCAGGATGAGTGCAAATTTCATGTCACTAGAGCAAAGCATCGCATGTAACATGTGTGGAATAGTCGACTTACGGCAGTAACAGCAGTATCTCTGAACTTGTATACCTTTGATTCAGTTTTAGAGCGGAGAATAGACGAGTGTTGGACTTGGCGTAAGCTAGCCGAAATATTAGTTAGTGCATACTGGAGGGGGAGTTTGCTGAAGAAAATTATTACGAATTAAGAATGTGATGAAAGGACATATAGATGCAGCACTTAATAAATAGATTAGTGTTTTCATTTTGACTAAGAAGGGTTCCTTTTTAGCATGAGAAGATCGTCCCAATCTTTCTCCCTGCAGTTAGTTTTACTTTGGCATATTTTAGGAGCTGCGATTTGCTCATGCTGTGCTGTTGTTGTTGATTATGCTGTAAGTTTTCAGATGAGATTCTTTACATATTTTGTTGGTTGTTTCATTTCTCATCTCACGTTTCCATGGTGCAAATTCTAAGCATTTACTTTGTAATTCAGATTTTTAATGGGCCAGTGAACGGTGTGTATTTCATAGTGTTGCTACGTAATTTCAGTGTTTCAGTTTTTTTGGTCAGTGCGTAGTTTGATTTTGATGGTGGTTTTTGAGAGTAACATTTTTGATTTCTTTTCTTGCACAGTGAACGCTGGTTAGTTTTGTCTTTATGAAAAGGTGTGCACTGAGACACACTATTCACAATATCAATTCCAGTCCAACCTGTTCATAAGAGAGAACAGTATGTTCAGTTTTGAGTAAAAAAAGGAATCAAAAACTTAGTGCTTATGTATTAACTAAAGACTGAGTCGGCGCAAATAACTTTGAACGTCTTTCACACATATATGTCGAGTGAAATATTGTATCACTCTTGCACCCTCAATATGGAGATATGGGAACTCTACCTAAGGAAAACAATGTAGACATCCTAGACAGGATTTGTCTTTAAAATGGAAATTACGTTGCAGATCAGTCAGTTACATCTGTTCATACACATGCTTTCAACTGCAACGGCAAACGATTTCGAAAACAGATGTAAGATTGACAGTGCCATCAAAAAGTTCAGGAAACTATCCTTGTAATTATATTAAGGTCAGAATGAATTCTCCAACTCTCATGTTTTCTTTAAGTGAGATTGGGAAACTCGACTGCGCTTGACAGAATTTGTCGCTTGCAAACAGCAATTTTCTTCTTAAATGCATCCCCCGAATCATAAATAATTTGTGTCTCACCTTGCAGTGCCTTACTGTGAGTGGTGTGCAGTCAAGTTCACTTAAAATACGAGGTCTGCAATCCATTCTGGATGTTCTAATTTTCGTTTCTGCACTCCTTTTTCCTTCATAAACTCACCAATAGTGGATTCGAAATCCAAAATTCTTCCCAGGTACGCTTATTAACTTAACCAACTTATGTCTACTTTGTAGTAAGATATAAAGTCTCGATACTGTACGTTACATTCCATCAAAAACTGTTGCAGCTGACAGTGGAATAACGTGTGCAGCTTCAGAAATTTTGCTGTTTGTACAAATAATTTCTTCACGGGCTCCATGCCTGCAGAGTCGGCATAAAATTCTTGTTCATTTAAAGAACAATATAGCCCATCTACCAATTGTTGTAATTTTTTGCTCTTTCGTCGGCAACTGCAGCTTTCAATTCTTTCTGAACGTTACTGTAATGTCATTCCATAGAAAATCTGCAATCGCCGTCGATTATGCAATGCATGGTAGATATTGAGAATTCTCGTTTCTCTTCTGCCGTTCCCATTCATTTTTAGAAGTCGGTGTCGCCAGACCGCTAGACTGTCTCTTTCTGTGCAAACAGCCACTGAGTCTGCGAACATCCTCTATACCGTGAAAAACAGCGAAGGTTAAACAGCAGTGACAGCACGTTTCTACCGAATAGAAGATAGATGTGTCGAACGGAAAATGCCACACCGCAAAACTCAACGAAATGTCACACAGTGGAGCACCGAGCAAAGCCAAGGCAGGCCGAGTCAACGCACAAGTGTGGTCTATACACCTGGCTCGAAGGGTTTATGAGGTGTATTTATATTTAGAATCTTACATAAAATTCGAGCTCTTAAGTAAGTAGCTTCACAGCTCCGCAACTCCGGCGGATATATCTATTCCTTCGTAGTTGTTTCGTCCTGGGTTGCAAATTCATATAAGGTCTGTGGTTATTTCAATGGCTTAAAAAACTAACGGCAACTCTGCATAATGTTTATTGTTACTAGCCGCCAAATCGTACCACCTTCCATAAAAACTACAGTAGGAGTCTTAAAATGTTCTATTTTAAATAAATAAGTGAAACAAAATGAAATAAATGATCTTGTGTGTTTTGGATATAAATAGCATTTAAAAGAAACGCACAGCAAAATATTTACTATTTATTTTTGGCATTTTTCTAAGACTCTGAAAATGGCACGATTTAGGCTACTAGTTTCCTAGGTTTCCTAAAATGCATCGCAGGTTGCCGGAATCGCTCTCATTCCTAACATTATACAAAATTTCACAGAATATGGAACGCAAAATAACGTTAAAAAATATTCTAAATGCTACATTATTGTTATCGAAAGCTGGAAAAATATATATATCATTGTTCAGTTTCAGAGATTAATTCACACACAGAACTCAAACTGAAAGGTCATTTCTCGTTTTAAACACCACCACAGCCCGTTTTCTGCAGATTCTGCACTTTACCATATCCTCCACAACACTTCCTTCAGGAGAGAAAAAACAGTGTCCAAGAGCGAATGGTATTTTCGTTGCTTTTCTGCTTCTTCCTGTTGGGGTTCGAGGCTCACCAACTGCTATCAACACTTACTTTGCAATTTGAAGAGAGTTTTTCTGTCTGGTCTCTTGTATTCTTATAACGGCTTGAAGTCAACAGTTAATTTTTCTGACCACGTTTCTTTGGTCATTTTCCTTATTTGTTAACCAGTTTGAGTTGAGACAAGATTTCTGGTAGGGCTAACTTGTAGTGGTTGTGGTACTTTTTATTTGCTGGGTTGTAGAGGCCACTCCAGCTTCTTGACGCCCATTCTCAGCATTGGCGTCGGGAAGAGGTAGGCGTATTGGCATCTCTTCAGGATTCTCTAGGTAGCTTTTCGGTGAATGGGTAGTGGATTACACAAACTCAGCATCGAAAACCACGTTTCTGTCTACGGATCCGTTTCCAATGGCTCTGAAACCTGTCATTGCACTGCTTAAGGTCACTGCTCGGCTGTACGCTTCGGAAAGTAGAGAAAAATCCTTGAACTCAGTCACAGCTGACTCATTATGCTAGAGTACAGAATCATTGAGCCCATCAGATATTGTCAGTAATGCGAACTAAGTACTTTGAGTACTGTATTTTCAGTTTCTATCGCCAGGATCCTGATCCAAGATCTGTATCCGAAGTAAGTAAAGAGGCTTTACTACTGTAACGTAATACGAGGGAACGTTAAGACATGGATTTCATTGGATATGTAGTATTTCGTTTTTACAATTGCAGTGGTAGGTTTGTGTTGTGATAGTCTGTAATCCTTAGATAGCAGATAAAAATAAATATTCCAGTTTCTTTTTTCGAAATATGTTGTCGCACTTCTCACGTTATCTGCCAGGAGCATATAGATACTACCTGTGAACGAAAGAGTGAGTGAATAGTCTAATTAAAACCATCCAGCTTGTACACTCTTTCACTTCTGTAATGATGCAGGAAGAATTCTACGCCTATTGCTGCAATGCGAATTACTCTTGTACAATAGCTTTTCAGTTTACCTACACAGTCAATAGATGTCGTGGTGCACCTCTTTCTGAAACAAATGCTATAATCGATATGCTACAAAACGCTTTGATCTGAAAGTAGATTGTATCGAGAAAAAAGTACGTTTTTGTCCTAAGGAACGAAATCTCTCAGAACGACGGCGAGAATTTTTACTTTTTCCTCGTTTCTGCTGTAAAATCGTTGCTCGCTAGGAAAATGCTGTAAGTGTGTGGAATCTTGAAGTACAGATAAAACTGCAGATAACGTGGAAGCTTAATTGCTTGTAATTATAGCCTCGATAGCTGTTGAAATACCAGACTGTACTGTATCATGCAGATAGATATTGGTTTTTTTCGAGTCGTGCGCTTATCGGTCGAAGATTGCAGTCGTTCTCTTGCGTGTTGTCCTTTTATAGATCTACATCAGGCTTTGTGTCGATGTTATTAACAGACTGTGGTTTCAAGTATTATCTCTTCTGTACTGAAGTCACAGAGAGCAGTTTATCGCTTATCTTTCACTTACCTTGATTACTGCTGTCGCATCTGTTATACAAGGCGGTCATTGACGAAGATAAAACTATAACAGTGACAGACAGTAAGTATCGGGGATCAAATCGGCAGTTATGTAACTGCCACATGACAGGTATGCATTAGATTCACAGTTAATGCACACTTTTTTTCAGTATTACTCATTCACTAGCTCAGAAATAAACTGCTCAAAAAAGCGTCATCTTCATGATTCGCATAGCCCATTTTGATCGTTTTGATCGAAAACTACATTGTCAACTCTCCTTCGAGCACAGTGAATCGCTACGGACAGTCGCCCGTGTAGTGGAGGTGGAAGTAAAGCTATATTCTCACTGCAGTTCAGCAGGCCGCGCCGTGGCTCAGGTCGTTAAGGGGACAACGCGAGCTGTGACCACTGTCTGACAAGGGGACCTTCCGGTCGCGTAAATTCTGTTCGGATTGAGACTTCGCAGGTTAGCAGTATACCCGAAGGGTGTCCACTCATGCAAGTCTTGAAGCGGACTATCCAGAAAAGTCAGAGAAAAAGGGCTCTAAAGTTTTAAACGTAGCTCTTACACACCTCACGTACGGGTCATAAGTGGAAACGCAGCACGTAAGTAAAGTAACTCAAACAGTAATGTGCTAGACTTTCATGTAGCCGATCTGGGTTCGGTCTCTCCTACCTGCCGGTAAGGTATCATTTCTTAATTGTTTTAAAAAGTATAACAACTGTTAAATAAAGTTAATGAGATAAACAAATATCAATCAAATGTTAAATAATTTTACTTTGGTTATGCAATGGCTGTCACTGTTACTTAAAATGTGAATTACACTCATCAGTATTTTATTTTTAATAAGTTGAGTAATTTCGAACGCAGTTTTAATGGAGCTGAATTAATTACCACTGTCACAAAATTCTGTGTAGAGTTTCAATTATATAAAATTCTTTACAACATGTTCATTCGTCAATTTTGTATTTTATATGTAAGCACCAAAATTATAATTGCCACAAAAACATTGAAAACAAAAAAATACTTTGGCATCTTGCACAATTTATGAGGGAAAATTGTTTCCAGGAGCCATGGTTTTTAAAAGATCTGTTGAGAAACTTACTTCGTTGACATTCCTGAAAACTTCTCTTTCATCAGAAAGCCTGAAAGCATACCACGCATATAGGACCCCTCCCTTAAAAACTGGCGATGACAGCTGATGATCGATCCTTGATCGTATTTTTATACAGTCTTCACGAGAATTTATTTCTCTGTTATTTGTAATATAATGAGCGCAATTTTGTGTCCACTTTATCAGATTTTTTACTTGTCTATAAAATTATACGTCACATGCTTGAACAAGCGGGGTACAATTTGAGAATTTTGGTGATCTCTCGTCATCCTGAAAGATTTCGTCGTATAATTCAAGCTTTGCTTGTCCACTCAAAGAGTCAATAACTAACAGAAACCGTTCTTGACCCACATAAAACTTCAAACACCTGTTGACAACGTCAGTATACGGATCTGTCATTAGCGCCCCAGATTTGAAAGACGTTGTTACAATGTTTTTATACTTTTGCTCATATTCTTGTAATGTTTCTTGAACTCATCGACCGAAGGTACCGATTGCCTCTCGCAATGAAACAAACAGTTGAGGTAGGATGTTTCCAGACAAGAGTGAGAGAGCATATTGAGCGGTATATGAATGCGTCACTTTATAATCCTGCCGTACATCGTCTGATACTCTCATCCCGGAAAGAAAAAAAGAACCGAAATTGAAGTATTTTGTCAGAAAATCGTAAAAATAGAGGTAAAAATGAACTTTTAAATACCCTGCAATAAATATCTGTCTGGTCAGTTTTGATAACAAAATATTTGTTGAAACTCGGTATCAACTTTAAACGTCTCGGTTCGAAAAGTGACTGCAGCAGCTAAAGTTTCTTTGATTGTCGATATTTCTTTTTTTGAAACAAGTGCTGTCGCTTTTCGCTGACGAATTACGTGCTTATTTTTTAATTTATAAATCCAGCTGCCAGAAGCTTTAAATTCAAAATCTGTAGACTGTTGTACTGTTGCTAAAGGCCACTCTTGTAAATGCCTTGTAGTCACCTGCTGATAATTCTCACGGATTTCAACAAAACGATTATACGTCCAGGAACTGATTGCTGCCTACTTCTCAAATAGCCTCCTTTTTTATTTATACTTCCAATTGAGATAAATATGCCTTCCTCCTTAACCGGCTGCATCCTTTTTTGAAATGTTTGCAATTTCGATTTGGGATAAGCCTTTGCGATACAAACAACGCTAATTTTTTAGTTCAAAGAAAGACGGTCTACTTCATTTGACTTCTTTTCTACTGGTTCATATTCGTACTTTTCGAAAGGTCGTGCCTTCACAGTTTTCATTTTCGTGAGCATCTTCACAATCAGCCACAAGTACTTCTGCAGCCAACATGTCCGTAGTAAGTCTGTAATTTCTTCACCCATCAACATTGCTTCACGAGAAATTGTCGTTGAAGATTCCGATACAATCAAATTATTCGCAACACGCAAGCTTTCATAATAAACAACCGCATCTTTTAACATCACCTCCAACACCTCCCTGTATAATGAATCTGCAACTTCTGATACTTTTGCGATGTATTCATGACAGACATTTTTAATTCACTATATTGTAAAGATTCCGATAATATTTCACAGTACAGAATTCTCCAATCTCTGCCACAGTCATGAATGAACTGGCACTGTAGCAGGTAAGGCTCGTCGCTCGATTAGTTCCATGCCGGCCTTGACACTTCCTGACCATCTTCCTGTTTTTATGTACAGTAGGACAACAGCCATGCTCTTTTTCCACGAAGACACCGGTTCCTTGACTTTACGACGAATATTTATAACCTTTCCGCATCTTATAATATAGTCCGGTTTTCTAATAACAAATAGTGACAGTAATTAACGCTTGCGTTTACCTCCACTAAGAATGCATTTGAAGTTATTCAACTTTTTAAAAATTAAGTGTTCACGAGTATAATTAGCATTTTAAGTAGCCTGCGACGGTCATTTCTTAAAGAAAAGAAAATTATGTATTATTTAATTGATAATGCTTTATGTCATTAACTTTATTTAAAAGTCTTTATAATTTTTAAAACAGTTAAGAAAACAAAATCGAGTGCAGAGATAAAATGGAACCCTGATAGGCCTGTGACGTTCTAGCACGCTACCGACATTCTTTTTTTTAACGTGTCAAGTTGGTTTATTTGCCACCACAGAGTACAAAATAAGCCACATATTACGAAACTTTCTGTAATGCAAAACATACATATAAACTAAACCGCGGCCAGAATATAACTGATTACAGTATTAATATTAAATCATTCATATATTACTCATTTTGTCTCTATGAATAATCTTAACGTCTCATGGCACGTGAAGGCTTCGGGCTCCTCCTTGCTATAATGACCGTTTCCCAGGTGAAGACTCAGTCCGGTGAACGAGAATTCCCATAGCGCCTTAAGAACAACCGTCAGCTTATTGTCAATTGCCCTTCGAGCTACAGCTATAAAAATGTTTCCTCCGGGCTGGTTCGAACCGGCGACCTATGGATTTCTGCTTACAGAATCTCTAGGAGCCCACCTAAATTCTTCGAGTCTTTAGTGCGAGTTTTAATTCCTTTCTGAGTACTTTGTCATTTTCGTTCGTAATTACTTGCAGTGTCACCTGACCAACGTGTGAGGGATGATATTTCGGGGTTCTGCTGAGGCCTTCATGGCTATCGTAACGGCCTCGGGGACAACGAAGTGCTATTTCACCTGTATTCTGCAGTGCTACTTCTGACTGCATATGAGGTGCGTATGAGCTACGCTTAAAACTGTCCTTTTTCTCGGAATTTTCTGGATAGTGCGCTTAAAGGTTTCTATAAGTGGACCCCCTTGAGATACACTACCAACCTTCGAAGTCTCATCCCGAACTGGATTCCCGAGACCAGAAAGTCCTCTTGAGAGTGCCTCGAAGCTAAGATTGTTCCGCATTGTCTTTATGAGGACAAAGAACTGTCAGCGTGGAAAAGCTACCTGTGATTTGGTATGAACCACAGCTACGTATTTAGAACATGCATATGCGACCATGAGACGCAAAACACTGAATACCTTTCTCATAGTGGTCGCCTGCGGTCGAAATCCCCCTAGAAATTACGGCTTGTGGGTACCGCGAGGAGAGTGCAACAGAACTGTGCTTTGGTTTTTCGAAGGAAACTTGGAGGTGTCTGTAGGTCCAGGCTGTAGAAAACGTCTTCAAACGTTCAGTTTGGCTTCTAGGAAACCATTACGTACAACAGCACATCCACTCCAACACTGTGGTACACGAAGAAGATGGACAAAGAAACACATGAAATCGGACCTGTGTCAACTGCATCCAGTTCACTTCACTTGCAAGTTCAGAATTTGTTTGAAGCCTGATGATAGCCGTAGAAGGAGTAAAGACAGCCAGGTAGCAATACGTGTCTCGGGCATGTAGTGGTACAGCTACAGAAGGGTGGTGGGTCAAACAACGTAGGTGCCGGTATTATGTGTGCATGTCGAACGCGTGTCTTCGCTGTAGATACGAATTTGGGGGTTGTACTGAAGTGATCCAGTAAGCACAAAAGTACAAGGTCCCGTTCGGCGGTGCGTTGGTTTTGAGGAATAAATCAAAAGAATGAGCGAACACAATCACAATATTCTACACTTGTAACACCGATATATAATTTTTTTGCTGAACTATATGTTAATAATTGTAATTTAAATACTTTCTTTTAATAACTAAGGACATTGATTCACTGTATGTGTAAATTTAGGTAGAAGTCTGCTGACATTTCATTGTATTTATCTGTGTCTTACTGTGAAACTTATAAGCTCTGGGAATAAGCCAAAGGAATTGTTATTTGCACCGACTAGCAACGATAATAGCGCATCTTCTGCGTTGTAAAATCTTTGGGTAGGGAGTTGTTGCACGGAGCGCGAGGAGAGAGAGACAGAGAGACAGGTTCCAGCACTTTTAGTGTGCGGGAGAGTGGTGTTAACGCTCTCGCAGTAGAGAGTACCATCTTCGGTGGCATCATGTACTTGTGACGGCCAGATGTCTGGTAACAGGAGTACGGACAGTGGACGGGCGAAAGAGGCTGTATTAATTACGATTGTCTGATCCTGTAATTGGCCGTGGCTCCAAAAGATGCTACCGTCTTCAACAACAGCAGCAGTTCCAGCAACATAGTATCGTCGTCGGCTCCGAGTTTCGTCGTAAGCACAGCAGTGAAGTGATACTGTTCATTGGTAGAAAGTATTTACGGCTAACCCAGCAGCACAACTGAATGTGATTTGATTGATAAAATTTATTTAAATAATAATCAGTTAAACTCAAAAAAAGGGCTCAGTTGTTCAGACAATAATGCGAAATCCAGTTTGCAAAATAAGTAACTGCAAAGGAAAAAGTGCTTGCCTTTGTTCTAAATTTCTTTGATGACGTTATGTTGAGGTCACTGAAAGTCATTGCTCACATAACGAAGTTCAATACTAATATACAGTTTAAGTGCACAATTTCAAATCATTACTCGATTACCACTTTCAAAATTTAATTCTAAACATAACGTAAGAATGATTTCTCAGTTTTCTTTATCACTACATACTCACTTAGAATTACTGTCAAACAAACATTACAACTTTCAGGTGCCACGTCAGTGTTTAATGACGCATGTCTTTACTTTCCCATCATCTTGTACAGGATTTTGGATGTAAATTACTCCAGCGCGCTGGCCACCGTTAATTATTTCCTTTTCGTTCGTTTGTGCAACTTTTCGATTCACGACCATCGTACCCCTTCTCTTTCCAGTGTTGCTCGTGAGTGAGTGCACAAAATAACTTTCAGTTTTTATAGCCTTGTTCGGTTTAATTCCTTTTTATTGTTTAGTAGACTTTTCCATTAGGAGGGTCGGTTGTACACTTTCGTCCTAATTTTCGGTATTACTTCTTCAGGAGAGATATCCTTATCCAATCAGTAAAAATCCATTAGGCGTACACGCAATCCACGGTAATATTTTATATCGCAAGCAGGATAGGCCGATTAGTAAGGGGGAAGTTACACACTGAAGCGCCAGAGAAGCTGATATAGGCATGCGTATTCAAATCCAGAGATGTGTAAACAGGCAGAATACGGCGCTGCGGTCGGCAACGCCCATATAAGATAACAAGTTCAAGAATGGTTCAAATAGCTCTGAGTGCTATGCGTCTTAACTTCTGAGGTCATCAGTCGCCTAGAACTTAGAACTAATTAAACCTAACTAACCTTAGGACATCACACTCATCTATGCCCGAGGCAGCATTCGAACCTGCGACCGTAGCGGTCTCTCGGTTCCAGACTGTAGCGCCTGGAACCGCACGGCTACTCCGGCCGCCAGACAACAAGAGTTGGCGCAGTTGTTAGATCGGTTTCTGCTGCTACAATGTGAGGTTATCTAGATTTAAGTGGGTTTGAACGCGGTGTTACAGTCGGCGCGCGAGCGATGGGACATAGCATCTCCAAGGAAGCGGTAAAGTGGGGATTTTCCCGTACAACAATTTCACGAGTGTACCGTGAATGTAAGGAATCCGGCAAAACATCAAATCTCCGACATCGCTGCGGCCGGAAAAAAATCCTGCAAGAACGGGACCAACGACGAACGAAGAGCATCGTTCAATGTGACAGAAGTGCGACCCTTCCGCAAATTTCTGCATATTTCAATGCTGGGACATGAACAAGTGTCAGCGTGCGAGCCATTCAACGAAGCATCATTCATATGAGCTTTTTGAGCCAACGGCCCACTTGTATACCCTTGATGACTGCATGACACAAAGGTTTACACCCCACTTGGGCCTGTCAACACCGAAATTGGACTGTTGATGACTGGAAACATGTTGCCTGGTCGGCCGAGTCTCGGTTAAAATTGTATCGAGCGAATGAACGTGTATGGAGACAACCTCATGGACCCCGCATATCAGCAGTAGACTGTTAAAGCTAGTGGAGGCACTGTAATGGTGTGGGGCGTGTGAAGTTGGAGTGATATGGGACGCTGATACTTCTAATACGAATCAGACAGATGGCACATTTGTAAGCATCCTGTCTGATCACCTGCATCAATTGATGCCCATTTTGCATTCCGACGGACTTGGGCAATTCCAGCAGGACAATACGACACCACACACGTCCAGCATTACTACAGAGTAGTTCCAGGAACACTCTTCTGACTTTAAACACTTCCGATGGTCACCAAACTCCCCAGACATGAACATTATTGCCGAGCATATTTTGGATGTCTTGCAACGTGCTGTTCAGAAGAGATATTCACCCCCTCGTACTCTTACGGATTTGTAGACAGCCCTGCAGGATTCATGGTGTCAGTTCCCTCCATAACAACTTCAGACATTAGTTGAGTCCATGTCACATCGTGTTGCGGCACTTCTGCGTGCTCGTGGGGCCCTACACGACATTAGGCAGGTGTAGCAGTTTCTTTAGTTCCCCAGCGTATTACACTCAAGGAAATCTGGTTTCGCGGGACAGAGCGGATCAGGTTGTGGAAAGGGGCCAAGGTCAATTACTGTTAGTTGTACAACAACACACACACACTTCATTCCTCAAACCAATGGACGGTTTTCTCATTAAAACAACAAAGGTCACTTCACAGCTGAGGGCCCAAGAAACCTCTGCAGAAATGATTCCTTTTAAAACAGCAGGATTTAGAGTCAGGCCGAAGGCCTTACTTTAGTAAAATTGAAATATCTTCTCGGCTAAAGGCCTAACTAATATTTCAGATCAGCTAAGGAAATTTTTTAAAAGCCATGCTTTTTACAAATTTGGGCTAAGGCCTCATTAAGTAAAATTTAAATTAATTCTTCGGCTGAAAGACTAATAAAAAAATTTTGCTTAATAAAAGAGAGGCTTTAAACATAAGCTTTTACACAGTACAACAGAAAAACATCTTAAGAAAACTTGAAGTATCCTGTTGGCTGAAGGTCCAAACAATTACTCACGAGTAATTAAAGACCACCATAAGGTAAACATTTACAGAGAACGGCTAAAGGCCGTTTCAAGAATTCAGCCTTACCGACAAGACCTTACAATTAAAGTCACATATTCTAAACAAACGCGGCTGAAATCCTGGAAACAGAGCAACAAGAAATTTGAAATAGTTGTCATTATACTAAAACAGACAATATTAATACGCTGCTGAAGGTCTGGCACAGAACCTGCGTCCAAATAAAATGACAATCACAAACAACGCACAGTGGTACTCAGAAGTGTTCGAAGAGTCAGCCTGGGGAGGAAACCCTTACCACAGTTTAGGTGAGACAGGCAGCTAAGCGTAGCACTAAACAATCGAGTGGCAACACGACCTCGGGATGGCTGAGGAACTAACCAACAGCTTAGTCAATTCCCTTCCACCCGACACACTCACTGCTCTATTTCAACCGACCGACTGACTACTCCAGTACACAGACAGCATTCATCTGCTCAGTGGAAATCACAGAAGTTACGCACGGTTCCACGTAAACACACTTGCACAAGAGCCTGAACAATCGTAAAAGCAATCACTGCTGAACAACAAGGACGAATCAATTCGCCACACAGAGAGTTTTCACAAGCGGTCGGTGACCAAATACACGTCGTCCGATGAGACGACCGACCGAATGACCAACCCAGGTCGTTCCCACTCAAGTTACTTGTGTCGCCAACGCTCGGGCGAGTCTTGGCTGTTCGAAGCTGACTACAGCTCCAACTCGACTCAGCTCCATGTCCGTTCGGAACTCGGAGACACGGCGACCTGGCCACACTGGCTCGGACCCATCCATGCAGAGGTAACGCTTTCCCATTGGCCACGACATTTCTGCGCAAGGAAGGAACCGACCCACTTCCGGCGCGATGACCAATTGACAAGGCCCAGAAACGGTCAAAAGACAAAATACACGTCGCCCGATGAGACGGCCAACTGAACGATCATCCAACGGTCGTCCCGGTCCAATCTCCTACCGTCAGACAGTTCATGTGTGTCGCCAGCTATCGGCCACCACTGGCTGTTCGCACCTCACTGGCGCTCCGTCGCCGATTCACTGCTGTTGCGTCCCGACTTCACTGCTGCTGTGCCCTGACTGAGCTCCCAACTCCACCCCAGACTCACGATGACCCAGAAATACTATCGGCCCTCGAGAGATGGTACGACAGTGCACTTATCGATAAGCGCTGCTGCTGCCACTAACGGGCAAGTAAGGCACGAAGTTAGTGACGCCAATAAATGGAATAAGAAAACGAGGCGGCAGTAACTTAAGAGAAGATGACAGCCAATAAACTGGATGAAAACGAGCCCCGCACGGCTCACTCAACTTTGGTACAGAGCGTACTTGTCGAAATCCTTATACAAATCCTTCGCAAAGCGGGAATAAGTCAAACACTTCAACAGTTCACTATACGGAAGTATGGGGCCAGTTCTGATGCACTACTTTCGTAGAGAAAGTTGCGACTTCACTATGACGGTCCTTGGCCGGTGCGTACTAGAGCACTCGATAACTAGAGAAGAGCTCAGCAAGAACTGGGCTATAACTGGCAAGGACTGCTGTCGGGCAGTCCCATACCACGTGACTTTAGGTCAGGAGGCGTGGCACTCGGGCGGTCAGCGGCTAGGTGGTGCCGGTCGCTGTCGGACATCTGCGGAACTTTCAGTGCCAGACGCTGTACACGGAACGATTGCACCATATGTGGTATTGACTGGCTACAATACCACATGTATAGCATCGGTACAGACCCTCCTACAGTCAGCATTTAGACGGTGGGTTCGAGTTTCATCAGGAGTGCAGCACACCCATCTCAAAAGCGTCATCGTCCCGGAGGTATGAATTAAGTGAATGGACGGGGCTGCAGTGTCTCCTGACTTAAATCTAAGAATGCCTGGAGCCAGCTGAAAATTTTACTGCGTCGTAGCAGGAAGTCTCGTCACACACCGGATGGTCCCAGGAGAGACGCCCTACGTAAGTAGACTGGCTTGAATGACAGCGTCTCCAACACCTTGCGGACAGCTAGCCGAGAAAGATATAAACATGGTACAGTACACGGGGAGGAGCGAAACGCTACTGAATGGTAGCAGATTTCAATGCCAAAAATGTGTTAAGATGTATTCTTTCGAACTGGCAGCCATTATTTTCTGTATTGTTTTGTTTCTAGTTCGCAGTAAAGTTACTTGCTTCAAGAGTTTCATAAGGCTTAGTCTTTTTATTTTTATTTCCCTTAAACCTGAGTCTAGGCACGTTCACAGATATCCAGATGATGCAAAACATTTTTGCAGTTTAGCTGAAAATTTGGTTCAAATGACTCTGAGCACTATGGGACTTAACTTCCGAGGTCATCAGTACCCTAGAACTTAGAACTACTTGAACCTAACAAACCTAAGGACATCACCTACATCCAGGATTCGAACCTGCGATCGTAGCGGTCGCGCGGTTCTAGACTGAAGCGCCTAGAACCGCTCGGCCACTTCGGCCGGCCGTTGAAAATTTCTAACTGATACAAATGAGTTGAAATGCTCAATAACAAAAGACAGATTTGTGTGTAAATAACCTTGAGTCCTAAACCAACAGCTGATTATTTACAGCGAAAAAAAAGTAGGTCGCAAATATCATTAAAAACTGTACTCTCTGTTATGTATGCTACATGCAGCGTGCAAACATCTCGTCAGCGTGAAGTATACTGCAGTGCAATAGAGCAGATTATCGACTTTACGTTCTTAAACGCGTAGGTAGATACACGTAACACATACAGGGTGCAACGGGTATAATTGCAGATATTTTTATGTGTGGTACCTTATTGTGTACTGACTTCAGTGTGTTGGTTGTGTACTGACTTTAGTGTGTTGGTTGTTTCTTTTCTGTTTCGAACAGTCGCCTGACAAACACGTCACAGTGTAGACTGTCAGTGTAGACTAGACCTCTTGCGTCCACGCAACCATACTTTAACATCTGGCCTGCCACCCAAGGCAAAATAAGCATTAATGGCTTTCTCTTGCCACATGTACTTGGAGGCATTAACCAACCTAAATACATAACGTTGTTCAGTACACTGTGCTCACTCGCCAATAAAAGTCTTCTTTGTTTTTTGGCCTCTTTCTTCCACAGTTGTACAGATACTAGCTGTATACACAGTGGAGCCAAAACATTATGACCAGCTGGTTAATAGCTTGTTGAGCCATCTGTTCTACATTTCGTTGCTAGGCTTGTGGAGTTACGTGGTAGCGGATATCTAAGCACTTGTCATGTAATTCCTGTGGATAATGGGGTAATTAAACTGCTGAAAGGCGAAGTAGCCGTCCTGGAAAACATCAAGCATGATGGGATGCAGGTGATTCGCAGCTGTCAACTTGTTTTTGGATGCGGACCACAGGCCCCGTGCAAGCGAAGGAGAATGTCTCCCATAGTACAATACTGCTCCCACCAGCCTGTGTCCGTGGAATCCTGTACTTTCCGATCCGCCATTCACTTCGATGATGGCGTTTATGGAGATTACCATCGGCCTGGTATAACAAGAATTGTGAGTCATCTACCCATGTGACAAGTTTCCATTAATCCGCTGTCCAATCCTGCTGATCCCGTGCTCACTGCAATCGTAACTGACGATGTCGTTTGGTCATCTTGGGAACAGATAGGGATCATCTACTACGGAGCCCATGCAATAATGTGGGCTGAATGCTCCGAAGCATTTGTATCTGCACGAGCGTTGTGCTTCTTCGCCAGGGATTCCACAGATCGCAGCCCGTCCCACGTTACAGACCAACCAATCCTCCGTACTCCATGTTCTGTGTAGGGTCCTAGACGTCCAACCATTTAGCGCCTAGTGGTAGTTTACTGCCCTTCTACAACTTTCAGTAGACGCTCACGAAAGCAGGCTCGGGAACATTCGACCAGATTCGCCGTCGTAGAGATACCCGTTCACGGGCTTCAGGTAATAATAATCTGCCCTTTGTCAAAGACTCCTATATCAGTGGATTTATCTATTTTCGGCCCGTATCGTCGATAAAATGATTGCCCCATTCGTCTCTGCTCTGCTTATATAAATTCCTTATCCGTTAAATTCCCGCAACATCATCAGGCAACATAGTACCTCGCAAAAGGCAGTTGTCATAATGTTTTGGCTTATCAGTGTAGGTTACACGCAATCTTTTGCAACTGTAATAAAAGTGTTATTGAGACTGGACGCGTTTCGCTTTATTCTAAAGCAGCTTCCGAAGTCGGGTAGTCTTCCGTCTTACACGCGTATGTGTTGAGTTTTTGCACACAGCACTTTCACTGTATTAAATATATTCACATTTCCGTGTTGGGAAGCATCTCCAATGGAGAGAGGACTGTGGTACTTCCCAATACAGAAATGTGGATATATTTAACAAGTTTGTTTGTGTGGCCATCCTCCGCAGCAAGCACACAAACACTTGTTTTGTAAATAAAACTGCCGTTCCCTGCTGCTAGTTACTTTATTTTTCCAATACGCGTTTCGCCTTCTCCTGTTCTAAGGCATCATCAGCGGGATCTATAACGATACAGTTTTGTTAGTTTTAGATTATTAAACAGTTCACTTGGCGACTGTTTTGTAAAAAAAGCAAATCGTAAGTAATTACTTTTTTACAAAAAGTCGCGAAGTGAAATATTTAAGGCAGTTTTATTTACAAAACAAGTGGATACATTTAATGCAGTGGAACTGCTGTGTGCAAAAATTCAGCACACACACGTGGAAGACCAAGAAGAAACATCAAGACATTTATTACAGTTGAAAAAAAGTTGGAAATTAACCTATGCAACCAATAAGTATCTGCACACATACCCGTTACAATCTATGTGTTGCTATGCTTTGATGTTTTTGACTGGTATGTGTTTTCCAGGAAACAACTGAAAAATAACTCAATTTCTCAGGTTCCGACCAAAATTTCGAGGGTTTTGTGTTGACTGTGACGTAAATACAGGAACTGGTTACATGCCACTTAAATATTCACAACCGATCTTTACAATCCGTCTATGTAAAACAAAGTCGTTACCTTGGAAATGAAGAAGGAAGGAAAATTACGATTTAATCGACATCGAGGTAATTGGATACAGGCGACAAGCTCGGTTTGGGGAAGGATGGAGAAAGAAATTGGCAATGTCCTTTTCAAAGAAATCTCAACTTCGTCTTAGTTGCTTAATACGTAGATTTGGAGAAACCACGGAAAACATCAAGTTGGATATCTGGACGGGGAATTACACTTACACCTCGATGCTCTCGAAAGTAGCTACAGTGTCCTAACGTTGCACAACATCGCTCGGTGAGAATATTAATGATCATTGTACTGAAGTAACTATGAAGAATAGTATTTTCTTCACCAGTGCCGTGTTAGCGGCACCCAGGCACATGACCGACTCATTCTTCATGTACTTCACAATTCTAATCACTTCCTGTGTTGTTGCTGATGGACGCTGTCTGCTCGTCTTTCTTCTTTCATAACTGATTGCTAGAATCTAATGCTGAATGTGGAAATACATTCCACTACTGCTCTGCCTGTTGTTTCATCCCTTCTGGACTGAAATCACCAGTTTCTTTATTTCGAGTTCTCAGTGTCTTCGCTACCTTGTTCGTATGATTCTCTGTGTCAACTGCGGCTCTTTCTCATCATTAGTTCTCGGCGTTACTACAGCCTGCTGCCTTCCTTTCCTTTATCTCTGACACAAAGTCTGTGGCAAATATGATGACTACGGAGTATAATGTCACAACAGATTTCTGTCAAACAGTAAACCTTACAAAACCCTTATCCGCACGGTGCGTGATTTAATGCAGTGTGCGCAGAGGCAACACACTGGACGTGCTTTCTGAAGGAAGGATGTTCAGATCTAAGTCCGCTGATTTCAAAGTAAGTTATTTTGCTTACCTCTTAAGGCGAATACTTGACTGGTGCTTAAAAAGAAAACAATCGAAATTTGGTCCCACGAATTGGCAGACAATATTAACAGCCACAACAGACTATTAGCAGACGATAGCGTTATCTGTAAGGAGGTGCTATCTGTAAACAAATGGCAAATATTCAATTAGAACTTGATAAGATGTCAATGTGGTCCAAAGACTGGCAGTTCGTATTAAATTTTCAGAAATGTAAAACTGTGAGATCCAGAAAACGCAGAGATGTTCTGTCGTGCAACAATATGAGTCACAACTGGAATCATTCAACTCATGCAAATACATCGCGTGTAACAATTTACAGGAGTATGAAATATAATTATCACTAAGGCTTAGTCATAGTTAAGGCAGGTGGCAATCTTATTTCACTTACGGGATAGTGGAAAAAGATCCTGTGAGTCTGCAAAGGAGATTTGCTTAGAAATCACTTGCGTGTACCATCTTTGAATGTCGCTCAAGTATGTGAGATCTGAACGCAGACAAAAATGGACGGCAAGATACCTCACAGGTATGTTTGACTTACAGGAGAGTCTCACATAGATACCGAAAAAAGATGAATAGGTGCCAATAATCCCGCGAAAACTCACTTAGAAGGTTTTAAGAATCAGTATTAAGCGAAGAATATAGAATCACACTTTAGCCCCCAATGTATCGCATTCGCAATGACCGTGAAGACAAGAGTACACTAATTATAACATGTACTCTAGACGCGATTAGCTGGAAGAACTCCTACCGCGTGGTGCCATGTTAAGAATCCTTTACCCTGCACTTCATAGCGCTTTGCGTACGTTGATATGCAATTTTTGCTCGTACGCTCTTACTAATGACGAAGTTGCCGACGGAACATAAAATCTTAGTTCTCCTTCATTCCTTTCTTCTTCACAAATTGACCAAACGAACGACTGAAAAAGACTTTTGGAGCGTAACAGGAAATATCAAACAAGATAATCATCGATATTAGAGAACTTAATGCGTGCAACAAACATGATAGATTTCCTAGTACCTAAGTAGCACAAATTCGGTGCCAATTATGTGGAATGTGTCTGCGTTTCGGCGACTCCTATAGCGTCTTTTCATTTTACTGCAACAGTACAACTTTATATGAACACAGCTGTAAAAGGTTCTAGTGACCTAACGAACTGAATACATTCCACATAACATAATATTGCGCATTCAGGGCAACAACAAGTTATCTTTTCTCAGAATACGCGATTAAAGCATGTTACAATGTTAGCTAAGTCATATCACCTGCGTTCATGCGATTATCTGTTTGTGATAAAACCAGACCATTAGCAGCTACGTAGCCTCGCTCTTGAGTTTGCGTGTAACCCCATTCCTATGTTGAAACTATGAAGTTACGGCGTTTTACGACAATAGTCAGCATTCGAAAGTGTTGACCCTTGGCGTAGTGAAGGCTCACCAAACAACAAGTAAACCTCCTCTCTCCTCAGGCGTAAGCGCATGGCCATCGTATATATTTGCTTGTATCAGACACCAATGTCCGTCCTCTTCTGTCGCAACAACACACTTAATTGAGTCAGACTTCATGGATACTACGCAACGTGTTTGACACATTATTGCAGGCGGTCTCTCTGGTTTTCAGTGGGGTTCATCTACTTGGACTTTGGGGATCATTCAAGACGTGTAATTGCAGATCAACTTAGTTGTTGTCAGTAACCTCCACAAGTTGTGTAGCGAAGTTACTTCGAGTCGCTGCACTATTCTATCCGTGTACCGCTAATGACTTTACCGCCACGGTTATTTTGCGACGGGCATCTGAGAGGTATTAATATGTTGCTGCAATGCTTTTGGGATGTTCGTACTCTGGACTTCAAGAGTAAGTCTCTCCCTGATTTACTACGTTTGTCTTATAATATGACACTGCAGCTGGGTGAAACATGACTCTGCCCTTCTTCGCATCTTACCTAACTCATCAATGTAACGTATCTGGAGCGAGCCTCGGACCGACGAGGAATGCTCAAAACACAGTCTACGTTTTCTTAGTTAATTGTTCCGTGAATAAATTTCCTTTTATAAGGATTCTTTCACTGTTTCTTAGCCTTGCATATTCTTTAATAGAGGTTGCTCCGGAAGGATACTCCCAGATATACTAAAGTTGTGACTGTTTCCAGTGGTCATTCTCCTCCATCCGTGTAAGGGAACAATAATGGGATTTTCTATTTAACTTCAGTGCGTTACATTTATTTAGGTTCTACACGGACTGCCAGGCTTCATAAAATACCGATCCTCCGTAGGTCTTCCACCACTCCACTACAGTTTCCTGTCGTCCTGATGTGTCTGTATTTTATGTAACAGCTCTGTGAACAGTTTCTTGGAACTTCTGACGCTATGCCTTTGATCAGTTCTATATATATCGTGAATTTTATCGGCGCTTGGAGGACGACCGAATCTACATCCACATGCGGAGAGTGCTACCCGTTAATAACGGCTTACGAAAACATTACAAAATGTAGTACTGCGAACAGAATAGAAACTGACTATCCTGTTCAGCAGAACTGATGGTCATCCACTGAAACCGGTCAACATTTACAGTATTCTACGGTCTAATAATGGATTAAGGAAACTTTTCAACAATTGCTGGATTCTCACACATTTACAATGGATCAACACAAAAACACTAAGACATTTACGGTATGGTGCCTATGTAGTCTAGGAATTACTATTTTCAATGAATTTTCGAGTAACTGCGGAAAAGCGAAGAGCTCATACATTATAAAGAAACTACCAAGCAAATTTAATGTGTCTTCGCCACAGTAATGCTACATAAGACCACACTATGCAAACTAAGGTCTCCCTGATCTGTTCGAAGCGTCTGTATACGCCACACAATAGGGAATTTGAGAGGAAGACGGCGGATTGTTCTGTGAAAGTGCAAGAAGGTAACACCGAGCGAACTTCAAAGACTATGTAGACAGTCGGGCGTCAGATCAAAATCACACATAAGTAGCCAGGTGGTTACGTTTTCTACTTTTCGTTCTTCAGCATATTTAATATTTAGTCGACAAAGCATCAGGAGAACTTAGCCCAAGAGAACTAAGGATTACTATATGTGGGAAGAAGTCGGGACGATATCTCACGCGTTGCTAAACAACATCCTATTTTGTTGTAGCTACCACTCTTAACGACCGAGTCCCAAAATTTCTGTCAGTCAGCTCTATATTTATGAAAAAACTTGAGTAAATAGTTACTGTGGTGGACTCAAAATTGTAGGAATTACAGTAGAACCCATTTCCGTTTGTCGTCAAGTTCGTAAAGAACTATGTACACCGATTAGCCAAAACACTGTGACCAATGGTCAGGAGGCACGCTGCCACCGAGATGGGAGTCACCTGTGTTGTGGACTAGGGGCGTCCACTTTGATGAAAATCTCGCTGCCGCTAAAAAGGATTAATATAGGTGTCTTGGTAGGAAAGATTCGTGGGTTCTAGCACTGCACACACACAATGAAAGTAACACAGAATAAATAGTGAAATATCAGTATATTACTCAACTTTGGTGACGCTGGTTGCAGCAATTGTAGGATGAAGGTTTAGCCTATCTGTGCTACACTGTCTACAGCACCAAGAACACAAACTAACAGCGTTCTCTGTACTAAGCTTGGAAGAAAACTAATCTTCTGCCTTGATGTACTATTTGAAGATCAGTTCCACACTAACAATACTCATTTCAATCTCTAGACAGGCGGCCTCTGCCCATAACCCATAATTCTATTCACTGTTCTGTTTCTACTGAAGACTAGCCACAGTCTGTCTGTCGATCACTGTTTCTGTTTCACTCGACGACTTGAAGATCTCATGGCGTGACGAACAATCTGAAAGAACAACCTAGCAAGACCCGGACTGACTTACAACTTGCAACTGTCAAGTTCTGCTAGAGCACGGCAACTTACGAGCGCGCATCTCTTCCTGGAAGCGCTGCCGCTCCAGGGGCGTGATTATCGCGAGCAGCATGACTGGTTACCGCGCAGCGATGTTGCTATTGTGCACGGACGTCTACGGTACTTCTGATTCCAACTGTCTCAGACTCTTCTTGTGTGGCATCTCAGGATACCACAAGCTGCATCTGTTCGTGATTGATCGCTTCCTTGGCAGCGGTGGCATTTTTCATCGGGATAACTGTCCATGTGAAAAGACGAGATTGGTGCTACAGTGGTTTCAGAATGTGGGAGCACGCTAGTGAGCTAACACTGATGTCTTGGCAACAAGTTTCGTCTGATCTAAACCCGACCACATACGTGGCGCTGTCTTTAGCCAGCTCGACGGCCATAAAACACTGGTTCAAATGGCTCTGAGCACTATGGGAATTAACATCTGAGGTCATCAGTCCCCTAGATTTAGAACTACTTAAACCTAACTAACCTAAGGACATCACCCACATCCATGCCTGAGGCAGGATTTGAAACTGCGACCGTTGCAGCAGCGCAGCTCCGGACTATAGCGCCTAGAACCGCTACGTCACAAAGGCCGGCAAAAATACTGGTCCATAGTTTACGGGAACTGACTGACCTGTGTGTAGACATATGGCGTGACATTCCTCTGGACACCTATGAAGGGCTTGTAGAATGCATGCCAAACAGAATCGCTGTTGTATAGCGTTTCCAAAGATGTATCATCTCTGTACTAACCAACTCGGCACATCAGTGTAAATTGTAAATGAAAACAACGATCTTCTTCATCTAAAAAATACACCCACTTGAACTGAAATGATTGCCTTATCAATTGAAATGCTACATGTCGACTTAGCATGACTGATATCTGTTCGGTATCAGAAAGTAAACAGGCAGTATTACGCAAATATTACGTGGTGAGGCAACCTCTGGTGCACACTGATCGACTGAAAACAATCGACCTAATGGGAGAAATTGCTGGGCGTCCACATTTCTTCAGTATTCAACATGACGCACAGAATTTGATATGAATATCGTCAGAAATACAGATACAGAAAAGCACCTGCTCCCCCTCCCACCCTCCCCCCCCCCCCTCCCGGCTCCACCCCACCACGGAACCGAAATTGCAACAGCGGTGTTAATGTAAAATGGAAATTGTGTGTACGTGTACTGTGCTACAATGTACGGCATTTGATAAACTTGAGCTTAAACAAATTTTACGCATAAAAATACAACACACAGTGTAATTACTTATAAATCCTTATTAATTACAAGTTTTCTGTTGAGGCACTGACAACCATATGGCTCAAAGGACAGATACAAAGTTCTGAGAAAAATATATGTTTCTAAAAATCAAATTTGTAGACTAACCCACAGTGTCATAAGTCTGATTTGTTTTTTAACCAAGTCTCAACAGTCTATACTTCCAATGTTATGAAATATTAATTAATATTTAGGATTATGTTTGTTATTTATGTCAATTCACAGTATTTCCCTATATCGGCTAGTGAGAATACTGTGTTTCGACAGTTTTAAAGTACTAAGGTATGAAACTTCCTGGCAGATTAAAACTGTGTGCCCGACCGAGACTCGAACTCGGGAACTTTGGCTTTCGCAGGCAAGTGCTCTGCCATCTGAGCTACCGAAGCACGACTCACGCCCGGTCCTCACAGCTTTACTTCTGCCAGTATCTCGTCTCCTACCTTCCAAACTTTACAGAAGCTCTCCTGCGAACGTTGCAGAACTAGCACTCCTTTCTTTCAGGAGGCTGAGCACTTGCCCGCGAAAGGCAAAGGTCCCGAGTTCGAGTCTCGGTCGGGAACACAGTTTTAATCTGCCAGAAAGTTTCATATCAGCGCACACTCCGCTGCAGAGTGAAAATCTCATTCTGGAAACATCCCCCAGGCTGTGGCTAAGCCATGTCTCCGCAGTATCCTTTCTTTCAGGAGTGCTAGTTCTGCAAGGTTCGCAGGAGAGCTTTGTAAAGTTTGGAAGGTAGGAGACGAGATACCGGCAGAAGTAAAGCTGTGAGGACCGGACCTGAGTCGTGCTTCGGTAGCTCACATGGCAGAGCACTTGCCCGCGAAAGGCAAAGGTCCCGAGTTCGAGTCTCGGTCGGGAACACAGTTTTAATCTGCCAGGAAGTTTCATATCAGCGCACACTCCGTTGCAGAGTGAAAATCTCATTCTAGAGTACTAAGGTAATTTCGAAACTGGAATCAGAACATAAAGAACAGATACTGAATGTAACACATACACAGTTATGGCCTACTACAACTCTTCACTGTCTTCATTATCATCATTTTGATCAAGCATAGCCACGCGGAGTGGCCACGCAGTTTGAGGCGTCGTGTCACGGATTGCGCTGCCCCTCTGCCGGATGTTCGAGTCATCCATCGTTCATGGATGTGTGTCTTGTTCTTAGCATAAGTTAGTTTCAGTAATGTGTAAGTATAGGGACCAATGTCCTAAGCAGTGTGGGCCCTTAGGAATTCACACCCATTTGAACATTTTTTGATCAAGCATAGTCTGTGGCTAGGGATTCAGAAAAAACTGCCAATATACCTCTGAAGTATTACTATTATGTACATAATGCAGGTACTACATTATGTTGGCAACCAACGCGGAGCAACAATATTATGCTTTGTGTTGTGAGTCCATATGAAAATGAATATCACAGAAATCCTTGAGACAGATTTTCATGAATGTTCGTGTATTCTTTGTGGATCAGTAATATACTCGTAGATAAAGCTGATTCGCCATAAGATCCACAGATCTCAGGAGCATGCATATAGGCTACAATCTCGATATCGAGGACGATGTTGTCTAGGCGCTTACTGTTCTCAACGACTCAGTTCGTTGCTTTATAATAGTTGGCACTGAGAATCTAGATGAGGCAAGAAATGTATGTCTAGTGCGAGAACACGGACACAAACTTCCAGTCACTGGAAGTGTACATTTAGGCAGAACTGATTTTCAGCAATCTGCTAATGGTCAACTTCATTTGCTTGTTTAGAACACTCAATATAATGGTCACCATCGACGAGATTCATATCCAACTGAATGTTAGGAGCCATTTAACAAATGGGGCAAAGCTTTTCACAGTGACGGCTGATCGCTTTGATGATGACTATGCTACGTGTTCAGTACCCGCTCGACTGCAGCCATGATTAAAAACCTGAAGAAACGCCGTTTACCTTATCCGCAACAATGATTACACTGCCCATAGTTGCTGGTTCCTGAGTGACAAAACTGACTGAGACTCTGGTACTTGTTACTGACTTTGCAGATCACATTCAGTCTTCAGAATGGTCATCATTAAAGGATGTGACAGGGAGCTCATTTGAATCAAAAACGTAATGTAGACAAATGCCCTATTGTGAATGGTGTCCGAAATAGAACATATCTGATGTACTTTTGGTTTTGGACGAGAGCCGCACACGATGGGTCATTCATTCACAACCTCTTTGAGGTGGAGAACGTTCCTTTGGCTGTGTGAGCTGCGATGTACTTCCAGCATGACGAGAATTTTACCACATTTGAGACAGAACGTCCACCACTCTTATCCAATCACAAGATCGGGCGTGGTCACCAGGCATTACGCCATTAGGCCATTAGATTTTCATTAATGGAGCTGGATGACGCCTGAGGCGTACAAACGATAGGTGAATAGGCTAGAAGAATTGCTTTGTCACTCATGGACGCTGCCGCCCTCATTAGAGAACGCGCAGACACATACAGACAAGCAACACATGTCCTCAGAAGAGTTGTCAAATGCACTGAAGTTGACAGTGGAATGTTTGAACATTTGTTGTGAACTGTGCAACAGCTATAGCGCGACGTGTATAATAATGCTTAGAGGCGAATGTGTTAAAAACACTTATTTTTCAGTTGATACTTTGTAAAACGCATGTTGTAATGTTTGGTAACTGTTGTACAAAAAATAAATAACAATGAACATTAAATGAGTTCTATCTTGGAAACCATTTCGAGTAGGGCATCTGTTCATATGAGGTGTTTTGCTTGAAATGATCGTTCCTGTCATATACATGAATAGTGATCATTGCTGCTGGGACACCATGTATATCTCTTGCGTACGAGTAGCTAATTGTTTTAACTCTGTCTTGCATCTATCGGGAATTAAAAGTTTTCAGTCTGTCTCCAAACTAATTACGTCTTTAAAAATGACACTTTCTAATAAGTATTACGGACAGTTTAAATAAAGAGAAATCTTATCAACAAAGATATGAATGTATTAAGAAAGCCATGCAGAGAAAGCACACAGCACCGAGTGATGCATTTGACAGTTTATGTGTACAAAACCAAAAGGTGTACATTGCAATACTGACTTAAACTAGAACAAAAGCACAGGAAGTATTACTGTCTCTTGTAAATATATTTGTTAGCGGAGTCGTGTAAAATCCGACATTCCGCAGAATGCGTAGGTAATGGATACAATGTCTAAAATCGATTGACAAAGTATGAAATGTTTAATGTTTTATACATTGTCTAGGCAGTAGACTTTTCCACATTGGAGGCCAATAATGTAATACGCCTAATCCTGCCATTTTTTCCCATCCAGCACTGCGGTGGCGTTCGGATATTTACTTAATGGTTCTGAAGAGAGCGTACTGTTGTACGACTTTGAACCATCACGCCACTGATTTCGTCATAATAGTTCTCCAGCGTATAACATCCGCTGAAGTTCCACGCCGGCCGGAGTGGCCGTGCGGTTCTGGGCGCTACAGTCTGGAGCCGAGCGACCGCTACGGTCGCAGGTTCGAATCCTGCCTCGGGCATGGATGTGTGTGATGTCCTTAGGTTAGTTAGGTTTAATTAGTTCTAAGTTCTAGGCGACTGATGACCTCACAAGTTAAGTCGCATAGTGCTCAGAGCCATTTGAACCATTTGAAGTTCCACAGAAGCTCTCACGTCATCCTTTCCCGCCGTTCTTTCATCACCAATCCGGAAGGGAGTGTAGCTCCAAGACAGGAATCACGGCATGCCGGCATACGACAACGGTTCTGCAATGAATTATCTCACGTAAGAGACAGTGCTGCTAAAACTTCTGTTTTCCTAACCGAAACAAATTAAAAAAATGTTAGTCAACGATGTGAAAAAAGCTAAGACGACCACGAAGAAAGAACCACAGGATTATTGGCTGCTGAAACATTATGGTGTAACGATGGTCTAGAATTAGAGTAAGTTGATCTATCCTGTTAAAGAAGGTACGAATGCTATTCAATTTTGCGTCGCAGCCTCCGAGTTATTTGACATACTTTATAAAGCTCATTTGGCTACTGGATATGGAGGGAGAGACAGGATCTTGAAAGAACTTTCATAGAAGTGTATGAACAACACCCGTCGTCCTATTGAGCTGTACATTCACCTTTGCGAGCCTTGCCAGAAAAAGCAAACCGCTGTTAAAAGAGGTGTTTGTGGCCAACCCAATGGATTTTTCGGGATTCAGTTCCCGTTGTCAGGTCGGTCTCACCGATTTTAAGTCCCATCCTGAAAGACAGTACAAGATAATAATGATCTACCAAGATTATCTCAAAAAGTTTCTAATTCTCCATCTGAAATCAAAGACAGTGGAAGAAGTAGCCAACAACCTCATCGATATATGTATGTTGCTCTGTGCTCCAACGATTCTACAGTTAGAAAACGGCACGGAATTTGCAAACAATATGGTAAGCAGCCTGCCCCCATGAACCATGGACCTTGCCGTTGGTGGGGAGGCTTGCGTGCCTCAGCGATACAGATGGCAGTACCGTAGGTGCAACCACAACGGAGGGGTATCTGTTGAGAGGCCAGACAAACGTGTGGTTCCTGAAGAGGGGCAGCAGCCTTTTCAGTAGTTGCAGGGGCAACAGTCTGGATGATTGACTGATCTGGCCTTGTAACAATAACCAAAACGGCCTTGCTGTGCTGGTGCTGCGAACGGCTGAAAGCAAGGGGAAACTACAGCCGTAATTTTTCCCGAGGGCATGCAGCTTTACTGTATGGTTAAATGATGATGGCGTCCTCTTGGGTAAAATATTCCGGAGATAAAATAGTCCCCCATTCGGATCTCCGGGCGGGGACTACTCAAGGGGACGTCGTTATCAGGACAAGGAAAACTGGCGTTCTACGGATCAGAGCGTGGAATGTCAGATCCCTTAATCGGGCAGGTAGGTTAGCAAATTTAAAAAGGAAAATGGATAGGTTGAAGTTAGATATAGTGGGAATTAGTGAAGTTAGGTGCCAGGAGGTAAAGACTTTTGGTCAGGTGAATACAGGATTATAAATACAAAATCAAATAGGGGTAATGCAGGAGAAGCTTTAATAATGAACAAAAAAATAGGAGTGCGGGTAAGCTACTACCAACAGCATAGTGAACGCATTATTGTGGCCAAGATAGACACGAAGCCCATGCCTACTACAGTAGTTCAAGTTTATATGCCAACTAGCTCTGCAGATGATGAAGAAATTGCTGAAATGTATGATAAGATAAAAGAAATTATTCAGGTAGTGAAGGGAGACAAAAATTTAATAGTCATGGGTGACTGGAATTCGAGAGTAGGAAAAGGGAGAGAAGGAAACATAGTGGGTGAATATGGATTGGGGGAGAGAAATGAAAGAGGAAGCCGTCTCGTAGAATTTTGGACAGAGCATAACTTAATCATAGCTAACACTTGGTTCAAGATTCATAACAGAAGGTTGTATTCATGGAAGAATCCTGGAGATACTAGAAGGTATCAGATAGATTATATAATGGTAAGACAGAGATTTAGGAACCAGATTTTAAATTGTAAGACATTTCCAGGGGCAAATGTGGACTCTGACCACAATCTATTGGTTATGAACTGTAGATTAAAACTGAAGAAACTGCAAAAAGGAGGGAATTTAAGGAGATGAAACCTGGATAAACTGACTAAACCAGAGGTTGTACAGAGTCTCAGGGAGAGCATAAGGCAACAATTGACGGGAATGGGGGAAAGAAATACAGTAGAAGAAGAATGCTCTGAGGGATGAAGGAGTGAAGGCAGCAGAGGATCAAGTAGGTAAAACGACGGGGGCTAGTAGAAATCCTTGGGTAACAGAAGAAATATTGAATTTAATTGATGAAAGGAGAAAATATAAAAACGCAGTAAATGAAGCAGGCAAAAAGGAATACAAACGTCTCAAAAATGAGATCGACAGGAAGTGCAAAATGGCTAAACAGGGATGGCTAGAGAACAAATGTAAGGATGTAGAGGCTTAGCTCACTAGGGGTAAGATAGATACTGCCTACAGGAAAATTAAAGAGACCTTTGGAGAAAAGAGAACCACTTGCATGAATATCAAGAGCTCAGATGGAAACCCAGTTCTAAGCAAAGAAGGGAAAGCAGAAAGGTGGAATGAGTATATAGAGGGTCTATACAAGGGCGATGTACTTGAGGACAATATTATGGAAATGGAAGAGGATGTAGATCAAGATGAAATGGGAGATACGATACTGCGTGAAAAGTTTGACAGAGCACTGAAAGACCTGAGTCGAAACAAGGTCCCGGGAGTAGACAACATTCCATTGGAACTACTGACAGCCTTGGGAGAGCCAGTCCTGACAAAACGATACCATCTGGTGAGCAAGATGTATGAGACAGGCGAAATACCCTCAGACTTCAAGAGGAATATAATAATTCCAATCCCAAAGAAAGCAGGTGTTTACAGATGTGAAAATTACCGAACTATCAGTTTAATAAATCACAGCTGCAAAATACTAACGCGAATTCTTTAGAGACGAATGGAAAAACTGGTAGAAGCCGACCTCGGCGAAGATCAGTTTGGATTCCGCAGAAGTATTGGAACACGTGGGGCAATACTGACCCTACGACTTATCTTAGAAAATAGATTAAGGAAAGGCAAACCTACATTTCTAGCATTTGTAGACTTAGAGAAAGCTTTTGACAATGTTGACTGGAATACTCTCTTTCAAATTCTAAAGGTGGCAGGGGTAAAATACAGGGAGCGATAGGCTATTTACAATTTTTACAGAAACTAGATGGCAGTTATAATAGTTGAGGGGCATGAAAGGGAAGCAGCGGTTGGGAAGGGACTGAGACAGGGTTGTAGCATCTCCCCGATGTTATTCAATATGTATATTGAGCAAGCAGTAAAGGAAACAAAAGAAATACTGGGAGTAGGTATTAAAGTCCATGGAGAAGAAATAAAAACTTTTAGGTTCGCCGATGACATTGTAATTCTGTCAGAGACAGCAAAGGACTTGGAAGAGCAGTTGAACCGAATGGCCAGTGCATTGAAAGGAGGATATAAGATCAACATCAACCAAAGCAAAACGAGGATAATGGAATGTAGTCGAATTAAGTCGGGTGATGCTGAGGGAATTAGATTAGGAAATGAGACACTTAAAGTGGTAAATGAGTTTTCTATTTGGGGAGCAAAATAACTGATGATGGTCGAAGTAGAGATATAAAATGTAGACTGGCAATGGCAAGGAAAGCGTATCTGAAGAAGAAAAATTTGTTAACATCGAGTATTGATTTAAGTGTCAGGAAGTCATTTCTGTAAGTATTTGTATGGGGTGTAGCCATGTATGGAAGTGAAACATGGACGATAAATAGTTTGGACAAGAAGAGAATAGAAGCTTTCGGAATGTGGTGCTACAGAAGAATGCTGAAGATTAGATGGGTAGATCACATAACTAATGAGGAGGTATTGAATAGTACAGGGAAGAAGAGGAGTTTGTGGCACAACTTGACAAGAAGAAGGGACCGGTTGGTAGGGCATGTTCTGAGGCATCAAGGGATCACAAATTTAGCATTGGAGGGCAGCGTGGAGGGTAAAAATCGTAGAGGGAGACCAAGAGATGAATACACTAAGCAGATTCAGAAGGATGTCGGTTGCAGTAAGTACTGGGAGATGAAGAACCTTGCACAGGATAGGGTGGCATGGAGAGCTGCATCAAACCAGTCTCAGGACTGAAGACTACAACAACAACAACAACAACATGGTAAGCAGCCTAAAAGAGTATTGGACCAAGGTAAGCAGCGGAACTAACAAAGTCAAGAGAAAGTCGAAAGAGCAGATCGAGACTGAAAATCTGCTGTGTGCTTGCATTCAAGATGAAAAAACTAGCTGCTGGAATGAAGGACTGCAGTGCGCAAAATTTATGAGAAATAGACCATTTCGTTCTGGGACCAAAGCTAGAGTAGGTCTCTCGATGTTGTCCCTCTCTGGCGAAGTTTTACAAGACGTAGAGATTGAGGAGGAACTGGGAAAAATAACAGAGAGCGTACAAACATCACAACAGCACAAAGGAAGACGAGTTGAATCAATGCAAGCGGCACATCTCTCTGCAGAAGCCATAGATGAGAATCCACTCCATGATCGACGAAACCAAAAGTGACGAAGCCATGGTTATCAAAGAGCATTCCATTTCTGTGGTTACCGAAAATCCTTCTTTTTCTAATATCTGTTGTGTCTGCTTAAAGGAAACAAGCGGTGCTCATACATGTTGAAAGTATGGCCCAAATATGGGCAATCACCAGAAAATGATAACGGCAACGTTCTCATCTAGTGCCCTTTTAACACTTTGCGTAAACGGTACTGGTCATTGCGTATAATGCCCAGGAATTGCGTAGAATGCCCTAGAAAAGTAAGTAACATTTTCACAAAAAAACTTATATTTCACGGTCTACCTAAAATCATTAGGCGTTCTATACATTACCTAGGCATGCTATAGAATACCGGGATTAAACACAATGACAGTAACGTATACATTCCTTGCTCACAACAGTCTCCAGAGGAAGACATAATGACATTTCATTCTTGGATGTGCCTGTGAGATCCCCCTGTGGTTGTTGCCACCACAGTGGAGGTTTCCAGTGAGAGGAGCCGTTCTCAGCCTGGTTTTGATAGGCTGGTCTTTCCCTAACTCTCCTGAATGGGTAGTGGTCGGGGCTAACTGGACGGTTCTGCAAGGACGGTAAGTTCCCTTGACGGCTTGTGTTTGCCAACAGACATCGCAAAAAGCTTCTAAGAGTCCTCGCATTCAGCGGCACCTTACAGAAGGACTATAAATGAGAACAGAAAACGGTCAATGAGCATGTCTACATACTGTTCCTGATTGGCTGTTAGGGCTAAATGTAAAATAGTTTCATGGAGTGTTGAGGGGCTCGTTTCGGATTCTGGAGTCAGTCATTCTCATTAATTAAAGAGGTCATTTTTCCGATGCGGAGGGCCTACGAACTTTCAAAAGTGTGGTGCCCTGCAAGGGCGTCGAATTCTACTTAATCGAACTCTAGACAGTAAATTTCCTGATCCGAAATAACATTGAGCGTCTACGGGCGATGCTGACAAGGGAAATTCCCAATCGCACCTCTCTCCGATTTAGTGGTAAACTGGATCAGTGGATCATCCGTCAAAACCTGCACACAGGTCAAGCATGGAAACGGGAGAAGGCGTACTGAACTGTGAAAAGGTTGGTTCAAATGGCTCTGAGCACTATGGGACTTAACATCTGAGATCATCAGTACCCTAGAACTTTGAACTACTTAAACCTAACTAACCTAAGGACATCACACACATCCACGCCCGAGGCAGGATTCGAACCTGCGACCGTAGCGGTCGCGTGGTTCCAGACTGAAACGCCTAGAAGGGCTCGGTCAGTCCGGCCGGCGAACAGTGAAAAGGAAGCAAAATAAAAGCAATGAACGGTCCTAGCTCAAGATATGCATCGTCGAGCGAATTGCACGGATCCCGGGTTAGCGGTTATGTGACCACGATGCTGGAATGCCGAGGGGAAATCTGCATTCAACTCTTCCTCGTGCACATTTCCATTTTTTTTTTTTCACAAAATTATAAAATTTCCGTCTGGTCACTGACGTGCCTATTCGCTGAATTCAGATTTGTGTGTGTGTGTCGTAGTGTAATGTCCGTTTGCAATAGCGAGGTGTGACAAAGCGACATCCAGACATACGGACCTCCTATTTGTTCTGTACAAGTACCACGTGCTATGACTCTTGCGTTCCGTTTTGGAACTTTTGAATCTTGAATTCCTTTGTCGCAACATAGTTCACACCCGTTTATTTCTTGTTTTCATTTTTATGAGGAGGCCAAGCGGCAGCTTGCTTGCTTGCACTATCAGATTTACTTGTGATGGTAATATATTGTGTCCACATGACTCATACACACAGTGTAGAAGGAGAATAGACACGTCAATGACCGGACTGAAAGTTCATAATTCTGTCAACAAAAAAGCAAAACAAAAATGGGCACAAGGGAGTTGAATGCAGATCTCCCCTTCGCAGTCCAACAACGTGACGACACAACAACCACGCCGTGGCTCTTGCAATTTGCTCGATGTTCACATCTTAAGCTTGGACCGCTCACTGTTCCTAGTTCGTTTCCATTTTGCTTCTTTTTTCACAGTTTAATACACCTTCTTCCTGTTTTCATGCATGATCTGTGTCCAGTTTTTGAAGGGCTATCCACAGGGCTATTTTACCAGTGAATCTGGGGGGAGGGGAGGGGTTGCGATGGGGAGTTTCCTCTGCGAGAGGCTGCGCAGTAATATTGAGAACATCAGAAACTTTTGAGATATATTGCACTGTCCGAAAATATTGTGCCATCTGCTGGTGGACAGTACTGACAAAATCGTTGTTGGTCTGTGACATGCTACAGGCTCTGCATACTTCTTTGTTTACTGTTCGTTTTTGTTGTATTTAAAATGAATTCAAAACAACACGAAAGAGCATTATTATTAAAGGACATGGAAAGCTGTAAATCATTACTGGCATTGTGAGATATTTCATGAGAAGAGTACCAAGAGAGAAATGTTAAGAATGAATCGTATGATTTGTTGCTCACACATTGTAGTGAATGACTACGAAGGTCGATGATTTAAAGAGAAATAATTGATGAAGAGTTGTGTACAAAAATACAGTATGTATAAATATTTATATGTGTGTGTATACTCACAGAATACATTGCATTACATGTCTGCACTACTTTAAGATGAAACTACATTTGTAAATTTTGAAGCCTTCGATAGACGTGCCACTTACAAGGCAGTACAGTGTAACAGATACGTGCTGCCTTGATGAAGTTCCCTCTTAGCTACATTTTGTTTTGTGGCCATGGCGGTGTGGGCGACAGCAGTAATTTACGTAGGGAGGAGATGGGCAAGGCTTTGAAATTGCCATTTTTTTATATAAATCAGGTGGTATGTTTGTAGATGCCATGCCACAAGCACTAAATTTCGCAGATGACACAAAAAATTTATTATACCCTTGAGAATTGATAGCATCCATTTAACATTTGTTATAGGTACATTACTTTGATACTTAAAACCAACAAACGTACAATCATACAGCAATTGCTAAAGCCATATTATTGTCTCTCTGTGAGCAGTCAAGTAATGCAACATTTGGTTAACGGGAAGGTTTTGGGGAATCACATCAGATCAGTTCCAGAAATGTATAAGTAATTAATATAAATTACATATGCCACATGACATTCCAAGTGGTGGGAAGGGGGGAAGGGGGGGGGGGGGCTGTCGGAAAATGCCAATGGATGGATACTTCTGTGTAAGGTAACAACAGTTTCCAATACTCTATCAAATGTTGGACCATGAACAGGTACAGACGAAGTAATGATAATTTTCTTTTTTTTCCCCCTGCGTGAGCTTTGACGCCCCTTAAACCAATTTTTCGTGAACCTTCGTTTGAGGCTTGTTCCAAAGTAGAGAAATTATAATAGCAGCAGTGTTTGTCGTCGACATTCCGATCGTATTATTGACCAACCTTTACAGAACTTCATTGTTATTGCACAAGGTTGCACAGTGTTATTCATCGTTTAGAGGGCGCTTTAGACTCTTTCCAGTTCATCTCGACGAGTGTAAAAAGAGGTCACAGAACAGAGTGTAACGATTAGCTACCTGGGAGTGCTGTTGGATGAAAGTAACGGAATTGTCTAGGGTTTCTAAATACCATAAATTTCATTTGTTTCCGTGCAAATTTGAGGGTGGTCTTTTTGTAAAACTTTTTCGCTATTGACTTCCAACAGTATTCCAGTTTTGTTGTGGTGGTGATTATAAGTGGTAGTGCTAGTAACCAGTAGGAGTGCACGCATTCCATTCCAGTACCTGGATCTCATAACCTTACATTACCGTATTGACCACGTCTTGCACAGGAAATAAAAACGAAAAATTATACCCCTCCTTTACGCCCCACCTGCTTCCCCATCCACTGTCTGTAAGAAATGGTGTACACTACCATATCTAGGTCAGGTATCACAGATTGTGGTCAAAGCACTGAAATCCTGCAAGTACATGGTTTCCTACTATGTTAGAAACACGACAGCCCAGTGTGTTTTTAATAGCAAAGACAAGATACAGTTATTAGCCAACAGTGGGGTATACAAAATCACCCGTTCTGATTGTGACAAATTTTACATTTGTCAGTCAGGCAGAGACATATCAACTAGGCTGGCTGAACATGAACGCAGGTGGAGGTTGCAGAATTCAGACTCTGCATTTGCTGAGCACGTACTGAGTGAGGGTCACAACTACCAGCCAGTGTCCCATGTACTTCACTTAGCAAACAAAGACCATTAACTCAACCTGCTCGAAGCCCTGGAAATTAACAAACATCTTGCTCACAGTCCAGATCTCATCCTAAATGACCAGACACAGCTTAACACTTCCCCTCTCCTAAACGTCATATAACCATCTTTGTTGTTCATTACTTCCCACACTCTCTCTTCCTACATATTCCCATTTTCCTATATTCATTAAGTTGTTTTGTTTTGTTGAAGTTGTCTTTGTATTCCACATAGACTGTAGTTTCAATAGTTAAGGCTTTATTTTAACTGGTACTTGTATTACTGTCCATGTTTAACACCCCTTGTAATTGTCTCAAATACTGTTCATATTTTACTTTGCTCATTTATTTAATGAAACCTGTTACACAGCCACTGCTTTGATTATAATGTTAATGCTAAAATGCAGTACCACCACACTCTTACACTGTAGGTTCCCTCAAACACCTCCATTTTCCTGCATTTATTTATTTCTGTTTATCTCATTGATATTGCTTAATTTCCTTATGTATTCTGTATTTAAACTGATAGCAGTCTCTTCTTTTAATTTGTTGTGTATCACTCTCAATGTTTCATACCTCCTGATGAAGCCTTGTCTAGTACTAATTTTATTTTATTTTATTAGTTTTGTTTATTGATAGAAACTGTTATGTAGGCATGCTATTCCTATTTTGTGCTAAAGGTTTTCCTGTCTACTCCATTGTTATTCATGTACAGTTCAGTTTTTACTTTTTCATTGCAAAGATGTTACTTACTGTATGTTTCTACATCAGTCTAGATGTGTTACTTCTCTTCCAATGTTGTCTGCTAACATTTAACTTCTTTGATGATAATACTCAGTAAATGTCTGAAGATGGCCTTGTAAGCCGAAAACCGGTTTACAATAAAAGTAATATTGTAGAACAAAGGCAAACTGGTGCTTTTCATTTATTCCCTGAAAGTAGTTAAATTGCTGCACGTATTCCATAAATTGACTTTGGAGTATTGGGATGCTTAACTCCGTCTCTCTGGTGAAAGCGACGCCCTTATTAAGACTGACTGAGAGTATATCTGTGCAAGGATTTATCCAAAACCAGCAGTATACGGTTCCGATTAAATCTGCGGAGCTGCACATTGTGTAGTTTGTCCCGCGCGCCCCACTTTTCCAAGAATGCAGGGATGGTTGCCGTGGCCGGGAGTGTGATTTCATGCGACGCTACGGAAACTTTGAGGAACGTTTTAATATCATCCAGCCGAATTCGCCTAAAGCTTCATGCAAGCTCACTAGTCGTGCGTTTGCTGATCAGTACTACTCATAGAGTGTCTTTTCACTCTAAGCACGTCACCGTGTATCAAGGTTGACTCTATGCTTACAAGGATTCGTATTGGAAGACTGTGTAGGGCACGACTTGGACTTCAACATATGCAAACAGGAAGGCACAACCCTACACCGTTTTCGTGAAAATCGAGTGTGAAAATTTTAGATGTGCTTATATACCCTGTATGGTCGCTACAACTCACGCCGAGCAAACTGGCGCTTAGTTTAAGAACCACGAGGTCGCAGCTACATTTTTATGAGGCGTTTGCCCAAATACTCGGTGATACGCTTCGATACGGGTGGTACGCCACGAAACTGTGTGGCGACCGACAACCGTTTATGAAGGTAGATCGAGTTTGTTTTGCAACAGAAACACCGAAAAAAAGAACATGCGTATGTAAAACTTCAGCACTTATTACATGTGCTGTATATCGCAATTATTATTGTTTTGCATGTTTCTACGATTAATATCATCCTGATTCGTGCAGTTCTTCATTGGTTATGAAATACATTTGTCACAAATGTAGATACAATAACGTAAATACGAGTAAAATGACGAAACTTATTAGAAAGTTCTCGTTTACCCTTTTATTTCCAGTGTTCTTAACAAGTTTTTTTCTTCTTTTTTCATGACAGGGATTACGAAAATGGTTGATGAAACATTAAATACTGATAATTTGCACAGTCATGACAAATCCGCTGTTACAGTTAAATGTGAATAAAGAACAAGCTAACGGCGGCTAGATTGGATCCAGAGACCTCGTGCCTATAAAACTAAGCCGTTTTTCGGTCGGCTGCGGCGTTCTTGAATATTAGCGACCTTGAAAAATATATGAGAACACCTAGCATTTTCCAACTCGATTTTCTCGTAAACGGTTGAGAGTTGCGTCTTCCTGTTCACATATGTTGAATTCCTAGTCATGCCCTACGTGTCTTTTCAATATGAATCAAATTGGTGGGCGGGAGCTTGTATGGTACCTTGTAGCATGCAAAAGAACAAAAAACAGTTGTCTGGTGCGGTGAGAAACCGAATCTGCTACAATCTGTATAGCATCTTCAAAGGGATGCCCTCGGATGAGACATATGTATATCTGTATTGTGCACTCATTATTATTTTTTTTTTTTTGTGGTGCTGCTTTAAAACGCACATCTGAGATTATGTAACAAGTGTCTAAAATGTTAAAAATGCTTAAGAAACGACAGCTGTTTTTCTAAAACAAGTTGTTGTAACAGGTTGTTGTGAGAGTTACAGAACAAGGTAAAGGTTCCTTTGACATGTAATTACTTGTGTAATAAAAACCTTTATGAAACAGGAATACAAATTTAAAAATAAACTGACTGAAAATTCTCTTTCTTAACAGAAAAAGAGTTAGTAGCGGAAATGCGAGAAAGGTTTCCATAGAATTGCAATCTAAGTACCGCGCTGCTAGTTAAAGAAATTAGTATAAGAAGCCTCCACTTTCAGTATTTGGTCAGTGAATGTAAGAGAGATGACCACGCTAAAATCCCTTAGGTCTTCCTGAATCTGGAGAGTGACTAGTGTCGCACATTACACCCCGATCCCCCTCCGCAGTGCCTCTTGTAGCGAGGGCGAGTGATGCTCTTTACGCCGATACGTCCGTCGAAGGGGGACTTCAGGATCGGCGGTCCTCCTGCCGCCATTCGTCAGGAGTAGGCTACGTAGAGGCACTACCATTTGCTCTCTCCCGTCTCTCAGAATTGTAGTACACAAGTATGATGTGACATAATACACTTATTCGTTACAGTCACCTACTATCAACTGACACACCGAAGACACACAATTCTCATATACTGCGAGGACAAAGAAAACATTTTTCGACTGAACAGTTGAACCTGTATCTATGGTTCTCCCAGCCAGCTATGTCATGCGTCTCTTTCTTCACTCCGCTCGTTATTCTGTGTGAAAAACATCTTCACCTACCAGTAATTCATCCGTCAGTATACCACAAAGCGGACAGGCAGTCTAAATATCGTTTCTGAAGAGTGAGTCTAGGTCAGCTGTCCCTCTCTAACCTCGCCCATTTCACGCCACATTTCATCTTCATTCGTAAATGACGGGTTAAAAGAAGGACTGTCGATAACCACTCTTTTCAAACTTATTTTTGTCTTTGTGGCTGTTATGTTAGATTAAGTTTGATGATTTTTGTGGAAAATTTCAAGAACTACATGATCGTCACGGTCTTACAACATAAATCTATTACAGAAACGAAGGGATATTATTGGGAATTTCTGATCTTACCTGTGATCCTCCATACACGAATGCCAAGAATATGTAAGTCTCGCCACCCCTTCCTTGGTCTAGTCGGTTCTTGGAAGTTGAGATAATATTGAGCAACTTCAAGGTATAAGTGGTTTGGAAATCGGCATCTGTGATGTACATTTACAGGCAAACAAATGATTACGATTTCAGAAAAATTGGATGGTTTATTCAAGAGAAAGAGCTTTACAAATTTAGCAAGCCAGCAAGCAGAGTTGACACATACATACATACAAACATACATTAATCCTTGTTCCATAGGTCATGAATACAACATTTCGTAATGATGTGGAACATGTCACATTAACATAAGTTTTCTTTACACAAAATAATGAATTAATTATTTTTTTACAATTACTACCTCATATCTAAGAATTCATCTATTGAGTAGAAGGAGTTGTCATTCAGAAATTCTTTTAATTTGCTTTTAAATGTTGGTTGGCTAACTGTCAGACTTTTAATACTATTTCGCAAATGACCAAAGATATTTATGGCAGCATAATTCACCCCTTCCTGTCCCAAAGTGAGATTTAATCCAGAATACTGAATATAATCCTTTCTTCTAGTGTTGTAGCTATGCACTTCCCTGTTATTTTTGAATTGGGGTGGATTATTAATGACAAACTTCATAAGCAAATATATGTATTGCGAAGGTACTGTGAATATCCCGAATTCCTTAAATAAATGTCTGCAAGGTGATCTTGAGTGGGCTCCAGCTACTATTCTGACTACACGATTTTGTGAAATGAATACTTTCTCTCTTAATGACGAATTGTCCCAAAATATGATGCCATATGAATGGAAACAGGCATAGTAGGCTAATTTACTGATATGTTTATCACCAAAATTTGCAATAAACCTAATAGCGTAAGTAGCTGAACCTAACCGTTTCAGCAGATCATTGATGTGTTTCTTCCAATTCAACTTCTCATCCTTGCACATGCCCAGAAATTTTGAGTATTCTACCTTAGAAACAGACTTCCGTTCAAAGTCTACGTTTACCGAGCGAGGTGGCGCAGTGGTTAGACACTGGACTCGCATTCGGGAGGACGACGGTTCAATCCCGCGTCCGGCCATCCTGATTTAGGTTTTCCGTGATTTCCCTAAATCGCTCCAGGCAAATGCCGGGATGGTTCCTTTCAAAGGGCACGGCCGACTTCCTTCCCCGTCCTTCCCTAATCCGATGAGACCGATGACCTCGCTGTCTGGTCTTCTTCCCCGAAACAACCAACCAAAGTCTATATTTATAAATGGTGTTATGCCACTTACTGTAAAGAATTGTATAAACTCTGTTTTCTCGAAATATAGTGAGAATTCATTTGCAGAGAACCACTTAATAATTTTATGAAAGACATTATTTGCAATTTCCTCAGCTGATTCTTCCTTCATGGGTGTGATTACTATACTTGTATCATCAGCAAAAAGAACTAACTTTGCATCTTCATGAATACAGAGTAGCAATTCGTTAATATATATTAAGAACAATAAGGGATCCAAGATTGAACCCTGTGGGACACCATTCTTGATACCTTCCCACTCTGCTGGTTTTTGTAGACTATCTGTATTGTTAATTTCAACCTTCTGCATTCTTTCAGTTAAGTATGAATTAAACCACTTGTGCACTGTCCCACTCATACCACAATACTTAAGCTTATCTAGAAGAATTTCATGATTCACACAATCAAAAGCCTTTGAGAGATCACAAAATATCCGAATGGGTGATGCTTGGTTATTCATTTCATTTAATATGATCCACCTATTGCCCTTATGCAAGAAGATATTCAGGTTTTCATTGAATGGTAGAGTGATTAGATGTCCTCCTAAGAGATGCGGTGCCAAATTCGGTCCAACTGGCGCGTTAAATTGTCAAAATACCAAGGTGGCTGGAAGTCCTGCACACAATGACGACGTACCGCTGTACCGTGAGAATGTTGCGGATGATAACCAAAGGGGACCGACTGTGAAATGAAATGACGCCCCAGACCATTTCTCCTGGTTGACAGGCCGTATAGTGGGCGACAGTTAGTTTGCTATCTCAACACTGTCTGTAGCGTGTCGAGACACGCCTCTGTTGGTCACTGGGGCCTGGAATATCATTGGCTGGAGTTTGTCTTCAGTGATGAGTCCCATTTCAAAATGAGCCCCGATGATCAGCTAAGACGTGTCTGAGGATGCCCCGGACACTGGTGGCACACCAACCTTACTGTCGGCTACCATACAGCCGACGACGAGGAGTGGTGGTCTAGTGTGCCATTCCATTCTATAGCAGGAGCCCTTTCTTTGTCATCCGCTGCACCCTTATAGCACAGCAGTATGGCGATGATGTTCCATTCCCCTTTTTATTGCCTTTCATGGGGAGCCATCCTGGATTTACATTTCAACAAGATAATGCCCTTCTGCTCACAGCGAGAATTCATGCTACTTGTCTTTTCTGAAGAAGAGAAATTTGTTAACCTCGAGTATAGACGTAAGTGTCAGGAAGTCGTTTCTGAAAGTATTTGTATGGAGTGTAGCCATGCATGGAAGTGAAACGTGGACGATAAATAGTTTAGACAAGAAGAGAATAGAAGCTTTCGAAATGTGGTGCTACAGAAGAATGCTGAAGATTGGATGGGTAGATCACATAACTAATGAGGAGGTATTGAATAGAATTGGAGAGAAGAGAAATTTGTGGTACAACTTGGCTAGAAGAAGGGATTGGTTGGTAGGGCATGTTCTGAGGCATCAAGGGATCACCAATTTAGTATTGGAGGGCAGCCTGGAGGATAAAAATCGTAGATGGAGACCAAGAGATGAATAGACTAAACAGATTCAGAGCCGCGCGGGATTAGTCGAGCGGTCTAGGACGCTGCCGTCATGGACTGTGTGGCTGGTCCCGGCGAAGGTTCCAGTCCTCCTTCGGGCATGGGTGTGTGTGTTTGTCCTTAGGATAATTTAGGTTAATTAGTGTGTAAGCTTAGGGACTGATGACCTTAGCAGTTAAGTCTCGTAAGATTTCACACACATTTTGAACAGATTCAGAAGGATGTAGGTTGCAGTAGGTACTGGGAGATGAAGAACCTTGCACAGGATAGAGTAGCATGGAGAGCTGCATTAACCAGTCTCTGGACTGAAGACCACAACAACAACAAACCCTACCTTGAACAGCATGGTAGCTGGAAGTCTCTCCAATTAGGAATGTTTACATAACGGGATTTTAACGATCTGACGCACCAATTGGTCAGAATGCTGCACAATATCCCTCAGGAAGACATCTAAAAACTTCGGTCAATCAACGTCAAGCTAAATAATTGCTTGGACAAGGCCCAGAGGTGGACCAACCAGCTAATGACTTGCTCAGTTTGTGAGACTCTTTCTCTTGGATAAATGATTCAGTTTTTCTGAAATTGTAATCATTTGTCATTCCCATCCCATTGGGATAGTTCGTTCGTGGTGCATCGTTTCCTTTTCCTGTTTTTCTTTTTAGAATTAATATCCCACGGTATCTGTCATGCCAGTATACATGTATCTTTGGAACTGATTTTCAAAGAAGGTGATACTGCTGAAGACTGTTTAAACTGCGGTATGATCAGAGTGTGACTGATGACGCTACCAGTTACTTCCTGTTTAACGTCGATCTGCCGGGCGCCAGTTGTGACAGTCAGGCTGTGATAAGGCGATATGGCCAGCGAATGGAGCTAAACAGTCGTGAGAAAGACCTCGACCGCATCGGCTGAAGTCCGGACCGTATCTCCCACTCGCGGAAAGCACAGTAGGAGAGCGGTGGAGGGGAGCAGCGAACAGAACAGCTGAGAGCGCGATATCGCCTGGACGCACAGTGAAGCCAGTCTGATAGCCAGCTCTGCATCTCTCCTGGCTCAGTCTGGTTTACCAAGTGCGGCTGCAACCTTTCAGTTTCAGTAAGTGCAACAGTGTTATGTGTACGTGCCATTTTTTAACACGTGGTCAAAATTTATGAAAGAAAGGCTCGCTTGATTTCTCTCTGCATACACGATCTTTAAAAATTTCCCGATAACGTTGCTTTCTGATCTGACCATCAACATGAACGACGCATGAGATCAGTTAAACTGTCATTTTTATTTCGCTTTTCTCAGGGTCGTTGGGAATATGTCAGCCAAAGACAATCGACTCTAGAATCACTGCATAACTGATAAGAATTGAAGCAATAATTTAAAAAATAGATTTGTGCGGTAGTGTAAAGAAGCAACACTTTGTAGAGCACGGCTGTAATCGACATCGAGGAACTTATGCAAGAAATAAAAGGAGTCAGGAACAGATTTTCACTGTACAGCGGAGTGTGCGCTGATATGAAACTTCCTGGGAGATTAAAACTGTGTGCCGGACCGAGACTCGAACTCGGGACCTTTGCCTTTCGCGGGCAAGTGCTCTACCAACTTTTTTTTTTAATCTCATTTTTGTCCGCTTTTGTTCGTTGCATCTGCTCAGGGCGGGCGTCGTAAGACATCAGTTCAAGTTCGTTGTTGAAACTGAGCTACCCAAGCACGACTCACGCCTCGTCCTCACAGCTTTACTTCTGCCAGGTAGCTCAGTTGGTAGAGCACTTGCCCTCGAAAGGCAAAGGTCCCGAGTTCGAGTCTCGGCCCGGCACACAGTTTTAATCTGCCAGGAAGTTTCAATGAAAGGAGTGTCCACAAGAAGCCTCACCAATCTGATAATCTGCCATCGACACAAATTTTTCGCTCCCATTGGTAATTTTGGTAAATTAAATAGAGCACACCATTCTATGAAATGATTAAGCGTAAATCACTTTCTGATTTACTGAGTGAATGCTAACGCTACGCTCTTTTTAAAAGAATCTCTATTATTAACGACAGATAATAATTTATTCTCACTAAGCAGTAGTTTTAAGAATCTGATGGTTCTCTTTACTAGCGTTATTAATTGTTGAAAACTGTAAAAATCGCTACGGTGGCAGGTTCGAATCCTACCTCGGACATGGATGTGTGTGATGTCCTTAGATTAGTTACATTTAAGTAGTTCTAAGTTCTAGGGGACTGATGACCTGAGATGTTAAGTCCCATAGTGCTCAGAGCCATTTGAATCATTTGAACTGTAAAAGAAAAATAAGCCCGATTAAAATAATAGTCTGCGCTACGGAGATATCACCTCAGTCGAGTTGGAATTTATCCCCACCGTGTCAAAATTTCTTTACCTGGTGGGGCCTTTTTCCGCCATAGGTATATAAATATTCTTTCTATACATTCAAACGCCTTTTTCTTTGCTTGTTTGAATTTGTGAAGATGTAAATATTATACAATGACGCGCAAAACGTAAGGATGAAAGTAACTTTCGCACGAAAGTTTCTCCAGTGAACCATACATAGCAGGAACTGCTAGGTAACAGAAATAAGCATGTGATGAGAGGAACAGAAGTCATACTTCTGTACAAAGACAATAACTACTCCGAAGCCTCTGCGATTTATAATGTTGCCCGGACAATACAAAAGACGTGATATGGTTCTTAACACTGTACGTGATCACCACGAATGGCAATGCATGCTCTTCAGCGTGCCCCCTTGCCGTGTATCTTGCATGGTGGGAGTGGGAACACGTGATGCTGTCAGCAACATTGTCGAGCATGAGCGTTTAGATGGTCCAAATGTAGTGGTGTGAAGAGGAATAATGTTGCTTGGGAGTACTAACCGAATCTTTGAAGATGGAACGCTCACCATTTAACGTTATTGTAACACTGTTCGTCCTTTTATGGGCTATTTGAACTTGTGAGCCGGATGACCAGATTGGCTAACTTCAATTCTAAGTAATTGGAAAATGGCGCAACGTATTGAATTTTTTTCTTAACAATTACGTCTCAACACAGCTTCTCCTACAACACCCTTGCAAGCTTTTCACTCTGTTTCTGACCACCCTCTTTTTCAAGATATTTATTTAGTACTTTAGAGTTTCACATAATAACATCACATAATAGAACTTAACAGAAAACAAATTCATTTTATTAGGTTAGTGCATAAGTTCGTAGTGGTTTTGTTTTGCATGTTAATTTTTCGGTTGCTATACGTTTGTTTATCGATTGTCATTTTTTATTTGTAGTTCACTGTTGCCATTTGAGTTTACATACTATCGTTTTGTCATTTGGAGATAGTGAATGGACATGTGGACGCTATAAAATGGATTGCCAAGTGAAGAAATCGGAGCGTTTCCCACAAAAATGGTTCAAATGGCTCTGAGCACTATGGGACTTAGCACCTGAGGTCATCAGTCCCCTAGAACTACTTCCAGACTGAAGCGCCTAGAGGGATGGCAGTAGGAGAAGCAGCCAGAAACATTTGCGGTTAGTGTGTGCATAATGCCATTGGACAGAAAACGGCAAGAAAATGATTTTCTCGTTTTAACGAGGATTGTTTCGACATTAGTCACTCGCCAGATTCAGGAAGACCTTCGGGATTTGATAGAGATCGTTTAAACGCAATAATCCACAGTGATACATCAGTGTACTCGAGAAAAAAAGCAGGTGGCCATATGTGCATCTATGCTTGCAGGTCGTCAATTGGCTCGTGACCAACACCCACCGTTCCTATCCTGTATAGTTACTGATGACGGTAAGCGGTGTCCTTATGGTAACGTAAGGAAAAGAAAGTAATGATTGTGCCCAAACACAGCAGTAGCTCCTCGTTCAAAGGCCTGCGCGCATCTACAAAACATACTGTTATCCATCTGGTGGAACAGCGGCCGTATGGTGTACTACGAATTGGTTCCCCGAGTGAAACCACCACTGCTGACATTTATTGTCAGCAACTGAGACGTCTTGCACACGCGGTTCAAGACAATAACCGGAAATGCTGTGTCAAGTGATGCCACGCCACTATAACGCCTTCCCGTATTCTGTTAGGGCCAGCCGCGTTGGCCGAGCGGTTCTAGGCACTCAAGTCTGGAACCGCTCGACTGCTACGGTCGCAGGTTCAAATCCTGTCGCGGGCATGGATGTGTGTGATGTCCTTAGGTTAGTTAGGTTTAAGTAGTTCTAAGTTCTAGGGGACTGATGACGTCAGATGTTAAGTCCCATTGTGCTCAGAGCCATCTGAACCATTTTGAACCATTCTGTTAGACTGGCAAAAACATTGTACAGTTGTTCGATGGCGAAGACATTCACCTAATCTTGCGCACTCAGATTTTCACCTATACCGCTCTCTATCGAACAATCTTCAAGGAACTTCCATTGTCGGCCGAAAATGAGCTCCGAACATGGTTCGACCAGTTCTTCGCCTCACAAACCACGTGTATTCTGCAGTCGTGGAATCGAAAAGTTTCTCTAACGTTGACAGACTTACAAGCTGTGAACGAGAACATATTATTGCTGACTTAAGTCTCTGTTGTGTTTATTAAATTAATGAAGAAACGCTACGAGCTTATGCGCAAACCCAATATATATCATTAAACTTGTGGCCACCACGGGAGCACGCTGCAGAACGTACACAGCCATCCGCGGTGATCACACGCCCTGTTATGAACAATGTACAGTTTTTTTAATGTCTAGTGGGCCATCACAAACTGTGGTGAGGCCAATGTTATTATTCTTTGTATAAAAGTATCATTTCTGTTCGTTTCATTCCGTAATTTTTTCATTTACCTTCTGTACTACATTGTAGAATTTCTTTCAACCTATATTCTATGATACCTGGCAATGACACATTGTGCGAAAGTTACACTAGTACTTCAGTTTTGCACACCACTGTATTTGTAAACTGATCACTTAGTTAAAATAATAGTTATACGGATCAGCTACAGCTTGCTCGTCGAACTGATGGTCCTTCAAAAATGGTTCAAATGGCTCTGAGCACTATGGGACTTAACATCTCAGGTCATCAGTCCCCTAGAACTTAGAACTACTTAAACCTAACTAACCTAAGCACATCACACACATCCATGCCCGAGGCAGGATTCGAACCTGCGACCGTAGTAGTCACGCGGTTCCGGACTGAAGTGCCTAGAACCGTACGACCACCGCGGCCGGCTGATGGTCCTTCTGACTGCACAAAAGAGTGGATATTTTGCAGTTTCCAAAATTCGTTTTTGTTCTCAGGTCAAGTACAAGGACACAATAAGAGCGTCCTCATATTATCCTGCCTACGGAAGTGCATCGTAATGTGATAAACCTGTGTCTTCCCTGTCTTTCCAGAATCATAAATCATTTTTATTCAGTATTTTCAAATTATCCCAACATCACTCTTCTTTCTAACACAATATGCACTATTTGTTACGTAACTACGACTCGTAGAGGTAACGAAGATGTTTTTATATTTTATGACTTTTAATCACGCGACAATTACTAATTTAACGTTTTATTCGAAGTCTTTCATCTAAAGGTCTTTAATTAGCGTTTTTAATGCAGTTTCATTTGTAAATAGACAGAAAATATTAAAACCAAACAGCGGATAAATAGAGTGACAGTTCTGCTTGTCATATGAGTCTAACTCTAAAGTGCACTTGTTACGTTGCAATGGCCTGGAATACTTTCAAACCTGCATAATTATAAATATCTGCGACATAACAATCAATCGCACTTTTACTGCCTTACGCGGTGGCCGAGCGGTTCTAGGCGCTTCAGTCGGGAACCGCGCGACTGCTACGGTCGCAGGTTCTAATCCTGCCTTGGGCATGGATGTGTGTAATGTCCTAAGGTTGGTTAGGTTTAAGTAGTTCTAAGTTCTATGGGATTGATGACCTCAGATATTAAGTCCCGTAGTGCTCAGTGCCATTTGAAACATTTTTAGTGCCTTAGCTTTTTTCAAGTCACCGCACATAGTCCGATGGCACGTTTTCATATTGTTTTCCACTTTTAGTTCTGCGCTTGTGTTGTTTTCAGTCCAGATTATGTCTACAAATGCATGAACATAAAAGTGGAGAATTGGAATTATTATTTATTTATCCCATTGCTTTTACTTCTGGGAGTCTCGGAAGAGTTGCTCGACTCGCCTTCGATGCGGCTCTTTTCGTTTAGGCAGAAGGACTGCATTTTTAAGGGAACTGGAATGTGTCAGGAAGAAAGGAATTCGACAGGAACTGGCTGTGGCCTATAGTAAGGAAGAAACCCTAGTATTTGCCTAAATTGAAAATGGGAAACCATAGAAAATCATTTTCAAGGTTGCCGGTAGGTGTACACAAACCACCTCGACTTCCGTATTCAAGTATTGCTATCTCAGCGCCCTAACAGGCGGAGCTACTCCAAGTCGGGTAGAATTTGGAAAAACTGGATGTTGTACATTATCTCAAAAAAAGTAAATTATGTCACAACAAAAGATTGAATTATGACATTGCGTGTTTTGCCTGCAATTTTGCATATTAAGTCGTTTGATAGTGAGAGAATGCTTGCATATTTTAAGATTAAATTGTGCATGGAATTGCTGGCTTCAGTTATTACAGTACTACAAAGATGTAAACAGATTTTGACGAAAGGGGAGCGAGGGCTTAAGGGCCCTGTCGGCCTGGACAAATTAAAGCAAGTCGCTGAAAAAACGTTTTAAAAATTAACGAACTAGAGAATGTGCTGCCATCACATACCTCATCACACCCCATCTACTCTCCACAAATCCCTCAACAGCATTTTATGTACGAAATGGTTTTCATAACCGATTACCACTGGATGACCAAACTGGGTTCTATTTTGTCATTTGGTCTACTAATGATTGAACATTGAGCATGTTTTTAAATAAATGCGACCATCACAATTTCGGCGATATTGTTCTTGATCAACGAGATTTTTAGGCGGCAACAGAAGAACCACTCTTTGAGTTTAAAACTGATGGAACATTTAAGTTTAACGACCATTCGTTTTTTAAATGGTTCGCTTAAAGTATTATGTGCAGATTCGTCTAGATTGTGGGGGAGAGTCCGCAGTATTAATGAGTGTAAGCAATAAAACATTGATGTTTTTGTTACGTCAGCGATCCTGTTCTGTGATGGCTGACAGCAGCAAACTTAGTAACTGTTATGGTTGTCTAAGTGTTTACGAAGCAGGTTTAACGTATTTGAGCATTTTTTAGTTGTACTCGTACAGACATTAGATTAAAGATCTTCCGAAATGCGTCATGATTGGTACTGTTTTTCTGCTGAATGTGATGTCAATGAATAAATATTATTAAGGTAAACTTGACACTCTTGTGCACTTGTGATCAGAGGGTTGTAACCGCTTATTGTAAGGCAAAATGGACCCTCAAATTATATGCTGCAATTTTATTTCCATAACTCACGTACGAAACCACTGACATTCATAATCCTCAACTCATATTATTAGTATTATTTGTAGCTGACGACAAAAATGAAAGGAGATACAGTCTGTAAACTTTTCATACAGCTCTGATACCATAGTCTCAAATGGAAAATATCTCATTCTTCCTCAGTATGTCAACCACAACCTACACCCGTTCAAACATAAAACTACATCGGAACTTTCAAGAAGAACGGCAGATGTAGTCTTCTCAAAAAACATCGTCGTCGACTGGATGTTAAACTGTAAACTTCATGGCTTCATTCCTTACTTTTTTAAAGAAAATAAACTGAAAGTAGACACTAAAGCTACACTTGTTTTGATTGCGTTGGCAAATGTTGCGTGAAACATACTAGATAACAGAGTTTGGCCTATTTTTCGTTGCCTTCGCGCAGGCAATAAACACATCCAACAGGCTTTAGATAGCAGAAAAAATATTTCCGCTACATCTGTCTGGGAATGGTGTCACTAAAATGAGCCGAAGATAGTACACCACGTCCTGAAATCTTCATTTTAAAAAATATTTCATTTAACACACTCCATATTATCTAATTTACTCAATTTTGATACCTGTATGTCAGCTACGACGTGCGAGTAGGATGTGTTATTAGAAGACTAAGTACTCAAAATATATGTTTCTGATCCACTTTGTTTTCATATTAACTGAATCTGTCTTAGAAGATTTTATTATTTAATTATCCTCCGGCCGCTGTGGCCTAGCGGTTCTAGCGCTTCTGTCTGAAACCGCGCTGCTGCTACGGTCGCAGGTTCGAATCCTGCCTCGGGCATGGATGTGTGTCATGTCCTTAAATTAGTTAGGTTTAAGTACTTCTAAGTCTAGGGGACTGATGACCTCAGATGTTAAATCCCATAGTGTTTAGAGCCATCTGAACCATTTTTTAATTTTCCTTTCCTATTTTGTTGTCATGAGAACGAGTATTTTTGATACAGCGTTGTAAAAGTTTTCGGTCTTCTCCATTTTATGGACGCTTCTAAAACTTTACTGTATTATCATCTGCAACAGTTTTGCCGTCCATGTACGCCTTCATTTTCGGAAACAATTGAAAGTTGTTCGGTGTGATGTCTGGACCGTACTATGGACATTCCAAAACTGGGTAATTTCCTAGAAACAACGCACATTGCAGTCTCGGCCTAACTGTGAGCGATATAAATCGAACGGTCAGCTCTCGAGGCTGGAAATACGGATATTACTTTCTGTTTTGATAACCGAACGTCGCTTGAGAGTAGAGAAACTTCGCATTAGCGTACTGGAGGTCATGATTGAATGTAGCGCAGTGTCCATGTCGCAGTCTCTTACCTGGAAGCAGTTGATTCCTGCTTAGCGGGAAACTGATAAAGCCTAGAATTCTGTTGGCAACATGGATTGCTTGCAAATCACGGCTCGAGAAACTGCATTCAGTGTGGCTCCGTAATTTCTGTGACGCTGTCGAAGAGGACACACTTGTTAAGTGGTGGGCAAATAATTTTACATTTGGAAAAGACTGCGTCCAAATGCGAACTTCCAGTTAATACAGTTTCTGACTGTTACGGTGTTTGTAGGGAGGTTCAAAAAAATGTTCAGATGTGTGTGACATCTTATGAGACTTAACTGCTAAAGTCATCAGTCCCTGAGCTTACACAATATTTAACCTAAATTATCCTAAGGACAAACACACGCACACATGCCCGAGGGAGGAATCGAACCTCCGCCGGCACCATTGTAGGGAGGTGTGATATCTTATTGTTACTACTGACAGTGTCCCTATTGACGGTCCAAACAAAATTGTTGAAGTAGAGGAATCCCACATCACCATCCGCAGGTATGGGACGGTTACTTAATGGAGTAGAGCACGTCTGGGTCTATGGCGGAATCGAGCGGGTGTCAAATATTCCGTTTAACCAGGAACGGAAGTGATCATCAATGGCTGGAAATCGTACAGAACACTGAAAACGGGAGGAACTGGTCATGAATTCGTCAATAATCCAAAAGAATTTCTATCGTCCGACGACCCGTCTGCGCACACACAAAAAACTGAGTGTCTAGGCGTCACTTAAATCGTCTATTAAGAAAGAGGGGAGCCCCGGGGATCGAGGTGAACTGTAAGTATTTCAGTTTTTATATTTTCACAGCTTACGACTATCTGGCAAAACTCTCTCCTGGGAGAGTCTCCCAGTTTTCCTAAAAGATAAACGCAGAAACTGAAGAAATGAATTGAAATTTCTGCCACATCCAGAACTTTAAGCCGGATTTCCTGCTGACTAGGTAGTTTTGCTAGGCATTACACCATTGTAGCAGTACAGGTAACACACCTGCACCGACTACCCTCCTCCAGTGCCCTCCCCAACATGAACTTCAGTTCACACCTTCAGCCTACTTTCCCCTCTTAATTCGTCAGCGTTGCCGAGGCTTTCCGGCACTGGAATGCCAACCCAGCATTATACGTAATGGGGAAATCCTGCCTGAACCTCGGGCATAGGTCATCTATTGATGTGATGGAATTAAATTTTCCGTGAAACATATGAGTCTCAACTTTATCTCCTTTAACGACAGAAGCTGAAGAAATGGATTAAAATTTGTACAGAGGGCAGGACTTAAACCTTTGTTTACAAGGCTGAACCACTAGCCATTACACCATCGTAGCACTACATGTATTGTTGTACCACTAACTGCCGTAGTCCAGTGCTCTCCCTAACACAAACTTCAATTCACTCCGTCAGCCCGTTTTCCCCTTCTGGTTATTTTTAGAACAGTGAAAATCGAGTGTTTTACTACTTTACTTGTCTTCTGCTCTTTTTTTAATTTTTTGGTGGATAGGACAAGAGTCGACACACGAGGCCTGATCATTTCTTGGATCTTCAGCAGGAGAAAATTGGCTGAAGCGTGAATTGAAGTTTGTGTTAGGGAAGGGACTGGACTAGGGTGGTCCGTGTAGCTGCCTTACGTATACTGCCACAGTGGTGTAATGGCTAACACACATTCCTCGTAAACAGGAAACATGCTTCGAAATGCCAGTCATAGCACGAACTTTAGTTCATTTCCTCAGTTTTTAACATTATCGGAAATAAAGTTGAGACTCATAATCTCAACGAATATTTAATCCCATCAGATCAACAGGTCACCTGCGCCTGAGGTACGGGCAGAATTTCTCGATTACTTGCAAATCTAGGGAGAGTATCGGCAATACTGACGATTTAAGAAGGGAAAATGGGCTGAAGGCGTGAAATGAAGTTTGTGTTTTGGAGGGATCTGGACTGGTGAAGTCGTTTCAGCTGTGTTATCTGTACTGCTATGGTGATATAATGGTTAGCACATCTGCCTAGTTAGCAGCTTCTATAATTATCGGTGATAAAGTTGAGACTCATGTGTCTCAAGGAAAATTTAATTCCTTCAGATCAATACATTTCCCAAAAGAATTGTCAAAAGTGCATTCTAGGTATGGGAAAGAAAAAAATGGTGTCAGTTGCCTACACCACACATAGAATTGTGCACAACTATTATATATCTGATGAGTAATGTAACTGATACTATTCATTTCCTTAATAAAACCCCGTGAGTGAAAATAGTGGTGTTACTCTCTCCTTTTTAATCATTTTTTTGTTTTCGATACGTTCGTCTTCTGTTGTCTCCCTTGTCACCATCTCGAGAATCGAGCATTCGACATATATATTGCTCGCAGTGAATCCGCGAGTTCCATGTGCACAGTTTATTGAAAACTAGCCAAAATTGTATAACAAAGCGGTTGCAACAATCCTCCGTAATGAACTACAGTGTATCTTAGAGGCAAAAATTCGATGAGAATCAGTCACCTTATGCCTTAAAGATTGTTCCAGGATTCTTTAGCCTGCATCTTAAGTTTTGAATCTTTGTAAGACAGTGAGTACGTATTGCACCATTATGTTGACTGTGTTTTATGTATATGCCAAGTTACACAAGTTATAAGTTCTCAAAATAGGGTTCAAGAAAACTTTTTCTAGATCTGTAATAGCAAGAACTCCGGACTTGGATGAATTTCAGTGTAGATATTCGCTCAGAGCTCATTTTATAGTAATATCCATGCCTGAGATCCTCTGATTTATGTTATATCACGCAGATAACAAGGATGTTGCCCTACCGCATACTGTGGGAAATAATTTTATATTTATTAGACTTAACTTTATTTACGCTACCTATTGCGAAGTAACAATGATATTTTTTTCCATAAAATATTCTGATGCAGAGTATGATATACAAAATCATTTCCTGCAATTAGATTTTGATACTCAATTAGTGTTTAATCCCGTATTCCACCTATCCTACAAATGACACCACGTAAATCCTGAGCTATAGGAATATTGAAGGATGAGATTAGTTTTCATCTGGGTAGTAGCTCTGTAAAAAGATCAGTATATTCATGTTCTTTTAGTAGTATGTATTCCTACTGCCATTTGAATTGTCAGGTACACCACACAAGTGCTGTCCTTTAATGCAGAGAATAATGTTTCTTACATTGCAAGAAGTGATAGTTGCACAGTCGAATGAGAAAATTTGGGAAAGTGTAACATTGAATAATTCCAGATCTTCTGAATTTTCTTCACCAAAAACTGTTCTAGCTTCTCTGTCGAACAGAGGTCTCTTTATTTCAAAATCCCTGTCGGTAATAATCAAGGTGTCCCACAAAAATAGCCCCCGTCCATTCCTGATCGCTTCCTCAGCTCAAATCCAGACTGAAAGAAAAGAGTATAAAATAATATTGGAGGGTGAATGATGATTGGAGCATGACAACTTCTTAGTGGTTTCCCAAACTACAGCGCTGTTAAGTAACGAGACTATATGCCCGCTTGGTGAAAACTCCAAGATCATTGTCGAATAAAATGGTGTATAGTTCTTAACGGAAATTTTCATATTAGCGTGTGTGTGTGTGTGTGTGTGTGTGTGTGTGTGTGTGTGTGTGTGTTGCCTTAGAAGTTATTTGATTGGCCTATTTATTATCATGGCAAAGGAGTAGCTGAAAAACTGTTTGGGAGAGCAAAATATGTGTGTTTCGGCTTAGAATCTCTCTGATTGGCCTTTTTCCAAGAAAGTTACGTGTGTCTTGAAGGGCTGAAGAGAAAAGAAAGGGAAAGGGGACGGAGGAGGGGGGGAGGGGGGAAGAAGATCCCTTCGAACACTATTCATGTGGATATGACTGAGAATTGCGGTCGTCTTCTCAGAAGGGTACTTTCTCAATATTAAGGGACAGCCCATTTTCAGCGAGACAACGAATCATTCTTTGAAAGAAATCACTAACACCTTCTTTTGCTTTCTGTCTTATGGGCTTTATTTTAAGCAGTATGCAAAAAGTGTGAGTTGTGCTCAGACATTTAAGGAGTCAACCCAATATTGAACCTTTAGGGACTCCCATCACGAATTCTCTCCTTTCAACACTGTGCGACTTATTCAGCACATTTTATTGCATTTTTTAAGTGACTCAACCAGTTGTTATTAGTAGAGTCCACCATAATTTAACAGATTGTTATCTTTTCAAATGCCACTCACATTCTGCGTTACACGGATTTGTACTTGTGTATAGGCGCTTTCAGTGTAGTACATTCACACGAGAAACTGGGATAAGACGATGAAAATTGTTGTGTAACATGTGACTGTCCACCAACCATCCTTCATATCAAAATATGCTGTATATGAAAAGTTCCAGGCCTTACACAGAATGAATTGGGAGGGGGAAGCACGCTAGTCTGAATGTAAAATGTGCATTCTGAATTTGCCAGACACCAATTTAAACGCTTAGGAAGGTGAAGGACCCTACCGCGTCAACCACAATAACATTTCGTGGTAACTGCCCTTTTTAGCCTATCGACAGGCTGGAGTAATTATCTCAGTTATACTGTGCTCTTGATTAGGTAGTTCACGAATATAACGAACTCTTTTCCCCAGGAAACGTAAATATGCCTTTTATGGCTGATTTGTGGGTGCGGAAGTACTTCACTCACGGGAACCGTCTTTGTTGTCATCCATTTGGTTTTTCTATTGGTTTCAGGATGATAAGCATGAGGCTAGGCATTTTCCGCAGTTACTAAGATACCCAAAAAGTCCTCTGCAGTAAGAGATAGGGACAAAACAGCTCTGGATGTCGTAGTTTGTGTGATCTGTTCGTTGTTCAAATAATTCGGCACCAACTATGCAGAAAGATCCCTGATGTCTAGGATATTGTTAATAATGAAACCAACACGCTCCTAAGAGTATGTCCAATATCTCAGTAATCATTATGGTGGATATGCGCTTCTTCTTAAGAAACATTTTAAGGAGAGCGTCGGTTGTTGTTGGGTCTATTGATGTTGTGGGCTCCCCACTAAGGGGCTTGTCTTCAACAAGGAAATACCCATTCTTGGAACGACACAGCATTAGAAAGGAAGCGGCTCCCTGGTGCCTGTGACGTCTCAGTGTGACTGGCCATTGCAGATTTTTCTCTCGAGAAATGAAAACTTCATGTCGCCCCGTAACTCCAAAGACCTGAATCTTTCTTGAGCCTCTGCCATCGCAAGTTCTATCTGAAATTAAAAATAGTTTCAAGAACAGGAAATATGTAGTATTTGCACAGATACGAAAGAAATAAGCTCACCAGACAAAATATTAGTCACTTGCTTAAAACATCAGAATGATCACTGTGGCATGCTGTAGGTAATGGGTACCACTGACTAAGTAATGGTAGTAAAGTGAACTATACATTTCAGTCGGCTGTAAGGATTCATGACGATAATATGGGTTGACATGCAGACATATCTGAATGCAGAGAGGAATTATCGCCTTTGAACATGTCCATGAACGTACTGTGAATGAAATTATTGACATTTTGTCCGTCAATACGTACGGTCCAACGTGCGTGCAAAAAACTGTGTATCACTCGCATACACGTAACTCGACTCAATGAAAGTGGACGTCATAAAATCCTAACCATATAGGCAAAGAGACGAGTATCCCATCTTGTCAGTGACAATCGGTTTCAAGTATGACGGGAACTGACTTGGGACATGTTGCTATAAACTTGAACTAGGATGTTTATTTCAACTTCTCGCTGACCAAGCGTGGTTGTTTCTACTATGTCTTCATGAAAAATATGCAGTGGTGACTCTCATCTTCGAAGATAACAAGTCATAATTGACATAGTTGGACATATGCGTTTCTGTTCTTATGAGCATTCGCCTCTCAAACCTGATCTAGCCCACTAAATCACCCGATCTTAATACACTGGAAAATAACTAGGATTATCTGGAACTGTGAGTGAAGCGTAGCACTCGACATCCTCGAAATTTCGTAGCTCTGTAGGTTATAACCATCAGTGAGTGGCTTCAGAAGGAAGGTGTCGAACGTGAAAAGACTCTCAGCCGCTCGACCTCACCGAATTAAGGGCACTATCGAGGTGGTGTTACACAGTATCACAGTATGAGCATGGTGTCTCCAGGGGGACACTAATTTTTCGCCTGTTGTCCTTATCTAGCTTTCGTATACTATTAAATTAATTTTTCAAATGGCTCTGAGCACTATGGGACTTAACATCTGTGGTCATCAGTCCCCTAGAACTTAGAACTACTTAAACCTAACTAACCTAAGGACATCACACACATCCATTCCCGAGGCAGGATTCGAACCTGCGGCCGTAGCGGTGCCGCGGTTCCAGACTGAAGCGCCTAGAACCGCTCGGCCACTCCGGCCGACAAATTAATTTTTCAGTCGACACCGTAATAGTATTGTTGGATGTTAGACGTAGGACTTAATCGAGTTCTTCTATTTGTTCACAGACTTAGAACGGCGCTAAATATGGCGGAAGACGAGTCTCATAGACCACCGCCTCCTTCGTGGATCGACAAAAAGTTCGTAGAGAGGGCACTGAAAAATGAAGACAGTAAAAGTAAGGTGAGAGTGGACGCTGCAACTGTCGATTACGCCATCAAAGACGGGCTAGGTTACATGAGCTGCATCTTCAGAGTAGTAGCCACCATCAAATTGGACGAAAGCACCTCCTACCATGAACTTCCACTCATAGTGAAGTGCAGCAACGAAGAGGAAGGCAATCTGACCGAGGTGGGAAGGGAATTCCGAGTATTCGAGAAGGAGGCATTGTTACTGTGCGAGTTGGTGCCAGACGTTCACAGTGCGCTGAGAGTTGTGGAGGGAGAGAGATTCTCTCCGCTGGCGGCCCGTTGCTATCTGTTTGGGAGGCAGCCCGTAGAGTTCCTGGTGATGGAAGACCTGTCGGCGGATGGCTTCCGCTTGGCCGAAGCAGGCCAACCACTCGACTACCAGCACTGTGTGCTAGCATTGAGAGCGTACGCTCGCCTACACGCCGCCTCGGCCACGCTACTCAAGGAGAGGCCAGACTATCGGGAACGTTGTTTTCTCCCAGCATCGACTGACCTTCAGCAAGAGTTCTTCGAGAGCATGGCTGACAAGATCTTCAAAGCAGTGGCGAGGGAATTCAGAGCGACTGCTGGCTACGAGCGATACGCCGAAAAGTATAAGAACCTTTCGAAAAAAGTCGTGAAGGACTACAAGACCTACTGGGAATCTAATAATCATATGTTAAATGTTGTAATGCATGGCGACTGCTGGAAAAATAATTTCATGTTTAAATACTTTGGAGGGAATCCCACAGACATTAGGATTCTCGACTTTCAGGTGAGTGAGTATGTGGGACTATATTTGTGTTTTTATTTAGCGATATTTTATGTTTACTGATAAATTTCCATACCGCATCTATGACATACATCCTTTACTGGGCAGTTGAAATGCGGTTGTAATAGTTTCAATATTTCCATCTTTGGGATGCGGTCTTTACTTGGTTCACATTACGACACTTCAAAACTTTCCCTTTACTTATCTTCATAAGCGTTCGTACATCACGACTGTTGGGATATTGCTTTTACTTTGTGCACTATTGTATGTACGATAGCGTCTTTCTTCGTTAATCACCTATGATAAGATCTGCTACAGTTGTAATTTTTTTATTTCCTAAATGAAAAGCACAACCCGGTTTCGGGAGCTGTGCCCCATCCTCAGGTGCATATAAAATGTAAGTCGATAAAAGTTATTAGAATTTTATGGACTCGTATTTACATGCAGCTGAAGATACGACACAGGTCCCGAAACCAAGTTGTGGTTTCCTTACAGGAAGTACAAAAATTCTACAGCTGCAGTGGATCTTGTCATTGAAGATGAATATCAACTGCTGTCGATGAATCTTCAAGAGAAACATACCTTTATCAGAATGAAATTTTCTCTCTGCAGTGGAGTGTGCGCTGATATGAAACTTCCTGGCAGATTAAAACTCTGTGCCGGACCGAGACTCGAACTCGGGACCCTTGCCTTTCGCGGGCAAGTGCTCTACCACCTGAGCAGGAGAGCTTCTGTTAAGTTTGAAAGGTAGGAGGCGAGGTACTGGCAGAAGTAAAGTTGTGAGGACGGGGCGTGAGACGTGCTTGGGTAGCTCAGTTGGTAGAGCCCTTGCCCGCGAAAGGCAAAGGTCCCGAGTTCGAGTCACGGTCCGGCACACAGTTTTAATCTGCCAGGAAGTTTCATACCTTTATCAGATCTCAATCCATATGCTTACAGCTGTTGTTTATTTTACGTTTAAGGCAACTACTTTTAATCTTGTATATAGAGAGGCGTTCTTGTACGGCTCAAGTAAAATAGGCATAACTGTCATAGTTTAGCAGAATTCACGGGCCAGCCGGTGACCTGGTGTACTTCCTGTACGCGAATGCCAGTGAGGAGGTCCACAGGCATCACATGGAAGACCTGCTGCAAGAGTACCACAGCACGCTGGTGGGCCTGCTACGGCGCTTGGGCATGGAACAGCAGGCCGAGGCTTACACCCTGCAGGAATTTAGGAATGAAATGGAGGCGGCGGCCACCCTCGGCGTGTTCTACAGTGCCATGACCTGCCTTGTCATCACTTCGGAGAAGTATGGCGCTGACTTCAAGGAGTTCTTCCAAGGAGATGGCTCTTCAGATTCAGTCCTAGAAAACGCATACAAAAATCCTACCATTATGTCCTATCTCAAATACCTTGCACCTATATACGACAAGAAGGGCCTTCTGTGAGTAGATCTAGAAACTAACTCTGTGTTGTGCCTGCTTCCTTGTCTATTGCTGTGATAAATTTATCGTGTTGTAAGGCCTGTAAATTTTATTTTGGAATCTGCCAATATTATTTGAACGTTCATCTCACTACAGATGTATCTTTGAGTAATGACATTAAACTGCCAAACTCTCTCTCGGCTTTCTTTTCACGAAGAACCTGAAAAAGCTACTTGTTCTGCTTGGTAAGTAAAAGCAAACACTTTCAGAGTTCAGAGATTATTAATAAATTGGCAATACACGAAGTGCTATTAACTTTAATCGAATTGGAAGACGTGACTTATGATACGTCTGCTTAAGCAGAAGAAACTAACGATCAAAGTCCGAAAACAATTTATTGGACTGTTCAATTAACAAAGAAAAAAAAAAAAAAATTCTCCAAGTATAACACCAACACAAAACAGTGGTCCGCCTTCGACTCACAACTACAGACAAGAAAAATATAGAAAACAACTGAAATAATTTCCTACTAGTCTCCGCCAGAGACTTCTCTGATATACCAAGCCTAATCCAGAGATCAACGAGAAGATCCAAGCAGGGCTGCCGGGGTGGCAGCTATCCACGTCTGCTGGCGGTTGATGAACTGCCGATGTGCGGCCGAGCACCGGCCCTTATAGCGCTTCGGCGGATGAGTACCTCAGAACTATTTTCCATCATGTAGTTTGACGTGTGAAAATAGTTCCGGGATCTGCAGCAACCTCCTCCATATGTTTATGTGGGCCAGAAGTGGCCCCTGGTGACCGCTGGTGTCTCTGCTGTGTTGTTGTTGTTGTTGTTGTTTTTGTTGTTGTGGCCGCTCATCAATATTACCTGTCGGTTGTGTAGTGCTTCAGTGTGCCTGCGAAGCGGGCAACTCGCGGCTGCAGACTGTCAGTTTGGTTGCTGATACTCTAGGCGCCGTGATGTCTCTTAGAGGCGGCCACAGCAACCTATACTTGTAGAATAAATAAAGATGTCTCCAGTATACAACCCGTTGCAAATTATATCATTTCTAAAGGATTTTGCTGCTCGCAGGTCTTCATTAGCATTGTAAGATTTACCTTTTTTCCTTCTTGTTATGCTGTCACAATCTATCAGTAGAGACGGAGTAATTGCTTTCCGTTGATTCAGTCACCTTACGTGACCTGGTGCTGCCGTCATCTGATGTTACTGTATTTTCGGTTTTATTGTTCTTCTCCGTATGTATCATCTTCAGTTCTGAATTCATCAAACAGTTTTATAAAACGATCTAACGCTTTTCTCCAATCATCTTATTTTACAGCAGTAAAGGCGCAAACCGCCTGACATGTTACCTTTGGGAGTGTAACAATTCACACGACGGAGTGAAATAAAATAAAAGTACACTAATTAGTCATTGTGAGGCACCAGCAACATCGCATATTGCCTTTTTCATTTCTCATTTACTGTGCAATGAATGTATGCTGCAAGAAACTACTAAACATCATTTACATATTTCATGTAGCCTTAAAAAAATGTTCACATGTGTGTGAAATTTATGGGACTTAACTGCTAAGGTCATCAGTCCCTAAGCTTACACACTACCTAACCTAAATTATCCGAAGGACAAACCCACACACCCATGCCCGAAGGAGGACTCGAACCTCCGCCGGGATCAGCCGCACAGTCCATGACTGCAGCGCCTAAGACCGCTCGGCTAATCCCGCGCGGCATGTAGCCTTAACAATCCAAAACCTAGCCAATTTTGCAAATGATCGAAACTCTTCTCCACATAAAAACATAACGACACAATCACATGCCTGGGAAGGATTAGTGGAGATGACGATCGATTCAGAAACGTACAGTCCCGACAAGTGTAATGTACCGAGCTTCAGTTTACAATATTGGAGTAACAGAAGTCTTACAAACCTTTTTAGTACATCGTAAATCAGGGACATGATCTTGAAAACTTACTTCCATCGCATTATCAACAATTTCTCTTCTTCTTCTGATCGCCAGTTAACGTAAAAATGTGAACAGAAAATGGTCACATCCTTCCATCGAGAGATTTACCTTAGTGGTCTTAGTTTTTGTCTATCCCTATCTTCTGTGTGGACCAAGTGTGGAAAGCCGTTGGTAATACGTTTCTTTTCCATCATACATTACGGAGCTGCTAGTTGGGGAAATCTCAGAGCAATGTATCACAATAAGTCTACGCATGACGTTTAATCTGGCTTACTCAGAAGAAAATACAGTTGATTTATCACTTTGAAATTATGGCTGCAATGTGGACTTCAGGAACTATTCGTATATACAACCAGTTACAATATTTCAGGTCCATGATCGCGGATGATTTCTTCGATTCAAGAGAAAGAAATCTTAAAAAGCAAGGTATATGTGGCAAGTTGTTTTAAAACACTAAGTATGGGCCGTAAGTAGCTACTGAAATAGCAGGTATCCAGAAGCCTCAAGAAGTCTTAGAATTTCAGCATTTCTCTTTGTTCCTGTGGTGAATCTCGTGCATTGGGCAACATCTCCTGCACTGAGTGGAGAAAATCAGAAATGTATTTTCTGCCGTACCCGTCATAGATTACTATCTGCCCTCCTCATATGCGGTTGCTTTGATCTATACACGAATCTTGTAAAAGATTTTTAAGTGGCAAATATGACACACTGTTGGTGCATATGCTGGCAGATAGTCACAGCGAGGAACAACTCAATCTCCTGTCACCTTTGACGAACTGTGCGTCATATATACAGATATTTTATCGATACACGTTATCAGCGTATCTGTTTCTGTATGGCTACTTATAGTCGGTACACCTACGTTTTAGCTCTACACAACGTAACACTGATTGTTTTGTGTTAGATTGTCAGTGCCTCTTAGGCTGCTTCTGATTAATGTGAAAAATCCCATTTTCTCGAATGTCTTGAACTCGGGTTAATGTTGGCCTTTCTGCATCATTATCCAACTAAAAATTTCTGGAGCACTGTTTCTAATTTTTTTAAGGAGGTACTGTGAGAGGTAGAGCTGCGGGCAGCCTGACGCACGTAGAAAAAGTTAAATGCACACTTAGAGGAGCTCGGAATTTACATATTTCTCCATCGAAGCACCATAGATGACTGGTGTGAGCGACAGCTGCGGAGGTACAGAAGTGCACGGGCGAATAGACGAGCACCTGATCATCCAGATCAACCGAGACGCTACCAACCCCGTCAGCTCAACGGCCGCTCACGAACGTTGCCGCGTATGGGCCTCCGCAGTAGGCGTCAGGTTCATGCACGCATGTTGAGCGCGGATTAAAACACCTGCAGGCATCTATTTTGTTTTTAATTTATTTGTGCAACCAGTTACGGTGTTGCATCACACTATCCTCAGGTCCGTTGACCAACATAAACTGGAAGGAATCCAGTCTTGTGCACAGTCATAATAGGAGCCAATATTAAATAACTGGTGTTTGTAGATCTCCAGTTCACACGACACAATCACTTCATTCATCAGCCGACGCCGTTCAGCTGACGGCAATCATCGGTTGCTGGACGAAGCGATAGTGTCGTGTAAACCGGAGGTCAACGAACACCGGTTATTTAATATTGGCTCCTAGGTCAAGGGGCCTGAAGATGGTTTATTGGAACATAGAAACTGGTTGGACAAATAACCTAAATGCGAAGGAGACGGCTGTAGGTGGTTTAATTTTCATTTCGTACTGTAACCATCTACTACAAGAATGGAAATACAAAGACAATCTGACTGTTGTTTATTGACAAAGAAAGCTGGAACTCTGACGCCAGTACCGACGTGGACGTCCACTGAGTGGCGACAGGTGGCCTTCTCAAATGAATCATGTTTTGTGGTCCATCGGACAGATGACCGTTGAATCGACAGACGGATCCAGGTCACAAGACTGACCTTTGTGGTCCGGGGTATGTTTCAGTGGCGTTCCCTAGGTGACATCGTCATTCTGGAAGGCATAATGGATCAACGCAAGTGTGTATCTATCACTGCGGACCATAACCACCCCTATATGCAACCGGTTTCTCTTCGGCATGAGTCCTTTACCAGCAGGAAAATGCAAAGTGTCACAGAACTCGCAATGTACGTGAGTGGTTCTAAGAGCAGTCGGATAAGTTTACCATAACCCCCTTGGCTACCAAACTCCCAGGATTTAAGGCCAGCCGATAATCGGTGGGGCCACCCCGGTCGGGCTGTTCGCGTCATGGAAACTCAACCGAGTAATCTGGCCATGGCAGTGGAGTCGACACGGCTCCGCATCTCTGTGAATACCTTCCAGATCATCAGTGACTCTTTTTCCTGCACACCTCGCAGGGGTCCGCGCTGCAAAAGGTGGTTATTCATGTTTTTGACAGGTGGTCACATTAATGAGACTGGACAGTGTATTTGATTGTTTATACAAATAGCAACTCTCTCCATCCAGGATGCAGTCCTCTTCTGCCTGTACGTTGATGTTCGTGATAAACTCACATTCAGTGTTAAGTGTTATACTTCATTGGCTACCTTTCTTTCGAAATTGGATTTCTACATCAGCGTGTACATTACTCTGCAATTCACTATTAAGTGCCTGGCAGAGGGTTCATCGAACCACCTTCACGCTATTTATCTACTGTTCCGCTCTAGAAGAGCGCGCGAGAAAAACGAAGGCTTAAGTCGTTCTGGGCGAGCTCTGATTTCTCTTATTTTATTATGATGATCATTCCTCCCTACGTAGGTTAGCGCCAACAAGATATTTTCAAACTCTGAGGAGAAACCTGTTGACTGAAATTTTATTGGAAGACCCTGCCACAACGAAAATGTTTTAATGATTGCCATCTCAATTCATGTATGATTTCCGCGGCTCTCTCTCTCCTATTTTGCGACAGTACAAAACGAGTTCCCTTCTTTGAACTCTTTTCAATATTCTCTGTCGATCCTACCTGATGCGGCTCTCATACAGCACAACAGTACTCCGGAAGAGTACGTACAAGCATAGTATAGGCACTCTCTTCGATAGACCTGTTGTATTTCCTCAGTACTCTGGTAGTAAACTGTAGTCTTTGGTTTGCTTCACCCACAGTATTATCTATGTGATCGTTCCAACTTGAGTTATCTATTATTGTAATCCCTAAGTATTTAGTTGAATTTATAACTTTTAGATTTGTGTGATTTGTCGTGTAACCGAAATTTAGCCTATTGCTTTTGGTACTCAAGTAGATGACTTCATACTTTCCCTTATTTAGAGTTAATTGCCAATTTTCGCACCAAACAGATATCTCGTCTAAATCGTTTTGAAATTTGTTTTGACCATCTGATGACTTTATAAAGTGATAAATGACAGCATCATCTAAAAACAATCTAAGAGTGCTGCTGAAGATTTTTCCTAAATCATTTATGTAGATGTGGAACAGCAGAGGGCCTATAACACTTTCTTGGAGAACGTCATAAACTACTTCTATTATACTCGATGACTTTCCATCAATTACTACGAACTGAGACCTTTCGGTAGGAAACCACGAATGTAGTCGCACAACTGAGACGCTAGTCCATAGGCACGCATTTTCATTAGAAGTCACTTGTGTGGAACAGTAAGAAAAGTCTTCTGGAAATTTGAAAATATGGAACCAAATTGTCTTGATCGTGGTTACGACATGACGATATCACTACATCTTATACAGTGCTGGTGTGAAGTGATTGGTGCTGCTGCATATCCTACATCCGGCGCCAGGTCATGTAAGCTGTTTAACATCACACGGTTACAGGGTTATCACGAGTGTTATTAGGTGTACTTTGTGATTCCATAACGCTTGCAATATTTGCATAAATAATGGTGGTTTTCTTGTTTAGGGAGATTACGCCAGAAAAATTGCTGAAAATATACACTCCTGGAAATGGAAAAAAGAACACATTGACACCGGTGTGTCAGACCCACCATACTTGCTCCGGACACTGCGAGAGGGCTGTACAAGTAATGATCACACGCACGGCACAGCGGACACACCAGGAACCGCGGTGTTGGCCGTCGAATGGCGCTAGCTGCGCAGCATTTGTGCACCGCCGCCGTCAGTGTCAGCCAGTTTGCCGTGGCATACGGAGCTCCATCGCAGTCTTTAACACTGGTAGCATGCCGCGACAGCGTGGACGTGAACCGTATGTGCAGTTGACGGACTTTGAGCGAGGGCGTATAGTGGGCATGCGGGAGGCCGGGTGGACGTACCGCCGAATTGCTCAACACGTGGGGCGTGAGGTCTCCACAGTACATCGATGTTGTCGCCAGTGGTCGGCGGAAGGTGCACGTGCCCGTCGACCTGGGACCGGACCGCAGCGACGCACGGATGCACGCCAAGACCGTAGGATCCTACGCAGTGCCGTAGGGGACCGCACCGCCACTTCCCAGCAAATTAGGGACACTGTTGCTCCTGGGGTATCGGCGAGGACCATTCGCAACCGTCTCCATGAACCTGGGCTACGGTCCCGCACACCGTTAGGCCGTCTTCCGCTCACGCTCCAACATCGTGCAGCCCACCTCCAGTGGTGTCGCGACAGGAGTGAATGGAGGGACGAATGGAGACGTGTCGTCTTCAGCGATGAGAGTCGCTTCTGCCTTGGTGCCAATGATGGTCGTATGCGTGTTTGGCGCCGTGCAGGTGAGCGCCACAATCAGGACTGCATACGACCGAGGCACACAGGGCCAACACCCGGCATCATGGTGTGGGGAGCGATCTCCTACACTGGCCGTACACCACTGGTGATCGTCGAGGGGACACTGAATAGTGCACGGTACATCCAAACCGTCATTGAACCCATCGTTCTACCATTGCTAGACCGGCAAGGGAACTTACTGTTCCAACAGAACAATGCACGTCCGCATGTATCCCGTGCCAACCAACGTGTTCTAGAAGGTGTAAGTCAACTACCCTGGCCAGCAAGATCTCCGGATCTGTCCCCCATTGAGCATGTTTGGGACTGGATGAAGCGTCGTCTCACGCGGTCTGCACGTCCAGCACGAACGCTGGTCCAACTGAGGCGCCAGGTGGAAATGGCATGGCAAGCCGTTCCACAGGACTACATCCAGCATCTATACGATCGTCTCCATGGGAGAATAGCAGCCTGCATTGCTGCGAAAGGTGGATATACACTGTACTAGTGCCGACATTGTGCATGCTCTGTTGCCTGTGTCTATGTGCCTGTGGTTCTGTCAGTGTGATCATGTGATGTATCTGACCCCAGGAATGTGTCAATAAAGTTTCCCCTTCCTGGGACAATGAATTCACGGTGTTCTTATTTCAATTTCCAGGAGTGTAGAATGAATTAACCAACGAGGAAGAAGCCGTAAAAAGTGGGAAACTGATTGAGAGAAAGAAACAAAGAAATGGTATAAGGCAGTCAGTAGGATATCTGTCCAAAGCCTGTCATTTTTACCAACGAAAATAAATCAGAAGGAGATCAGGGTGAGTAACAGAAGACGATACGTTGACAAGTAGCGATCCCTACACTCTAAAACACTGCGACATTGTACAGCATACCTATGACACAGATGCTAATGAAACATCGATAATTAGAACTGACATTCAGATGGGGCGGATACAGGCATTTAGAGAGTAGGTAAGAATAACAACATTTCCCTCATTCTATTTCGAGCTCTACACTCGGACTACGAACAATCGAGAAGGGAGCGAAGAGAACTGTTGAATTAGCTGCTAGAAGTCCATTTCAGATAATCTTATAATTAGCTGCAGCGATGTGTATGGTTTATATTTGCAGACAACCGGGAAATATCACAGTCTTTCTCAACAAGATAGAGATTGAGACAGTATATACCAAACAAGGGCGCAAAGTATAAGACAAAAGGTTTTGGGTTGATTGAAGTCAAGACGTAGTGCACATGAAACCGCGAAATGTGCTTGTGAAGCAGAAGAACGTATCCTACCTAGTGCCTAACAAACTAAATAACAATATAAAACGTAATAAAATGAATTACCTGCAGCCGTCGTGTAGATGTTACGTTATTATATGCCAACTGGTTTTGGTGACTGTACACCATCTTCAGACGTGTACGCGTCAACTCACCAATCATGAAAATACAAAGACAGATTAAAAACAGAATAATACTCGAGAACAATACCCTATAAGTTAATTTACAGTAACTATTTGACAAAAACTAACAGATACTTCTGCTGCCAAATAATAAATACTTAATTACATACAGTAAACCACAACGAATTTCCGCTCTATGTAAACAGACACGGGTCTCCATTGCCCGTCGCCGGATTCGAACGTGGGTTCCCTGCTGGGCGTGAGGAAGAGATATTGGAGATGTGTAGACGGTGGCACATGATGACAGGATAACAACATTTATTGATTAACTGCAATACTTTTGTTGTTGGCCTTCTGGGCGAAAATTCTTTCCGCTCTTAACTTTCTCGGCGACGACGAATGTGGCTATGGCGATGACAGTGACGACCCGGAACCGAGGGAGGCACTGAGTGACACAGGCTCTGCATCATTCCAACGCCTCATGAGGGTCGATGATGACCAACAGGTTTATGATCCGTAAATGAGACTTTCCGCCACTGATGTCTGCTGTTGTGACTTCCCAGTAGGTCGGTGGAATATTCTGGTGTTGCTCTGCTGGCATAACTGACTCTACGTTGTTGTAGTGTGAGCTGCTTGTTATCACATCCTCCACTGGTCGGTGACACAGTGTTCCCCTTTGTGTTGAGTAACTCGGTGCCCTGCCAACCACCTTGCATTACCGTACCCTACCTCTAAGCTATGCAACAGAACGTAACAGACACACGGCTTCTGGCTCCCAATTCGACAAGCATTCGATGTGATTCTACAGCAGTTTTCTTCAAATTATAACAGAAAACCAATTCTGTCCGCAAATCATAGTTCGTAGGCACAAACCTCAACATGTTTACGGATTTGAAACATACCGATGTATGGAACTTGTGTTACTGCGTGTTGACATTCGTCCTCAGCCGTTACAAGAAGAAGATGGCGGTGCAGACGCGGTCTTACGGGCCCTACACTGACGGCTAACACCACATGTAGGGAAATTCCGGTTTCATCCTTCTACACCTGGTATACATTGTAAAAATTTACTATTTATTAATAAAACTATTAATCTGATGTTCAGTGGTTACATACTGGTCGGTTAGGTGATATACAATAAACTGCAAATTCCTGAAGTAACCTACCAATCTACAAAAATAGCGGTAGAAAATCGTAGATGTATGAAAGAAACTACAACAACTTCAGAACAAATAAGCCAGAAAAATTATGCATCTGCTGTGCAAGCAGTCCTTGCCAAAGCACATTATCAACAACATCTAATTGTCAATACAGGTAAAGCTATCAAAATGACAGTATAAATATATCTATACGTCCCCTCGAAGGCATAAAATGCAGTGGTGAGAACTGGATATGGGCATTGCAACCTTTTAGTCAAGGGAAGGCAGTATTCGGTTGCGATTGTGAACGGGACCGAAATCAGTTACTATTGGTTGCCTTTTACAGTTACACACATTTATTTTTGAAACAGTAATTCAAGACTCAACAATAAATAAGGGAAATGCTACAGGTTATTAATGAAGGATTAAACCACTGTGTAAATAATAGTGTTTTCAGTGCGTTACAGTTTAGCAAATCACCATAAAATACAGATACAGATAATGTTAAAAAAAGGCACTGTGATCATGGCTGAAGGCCTTACACGTCAAGAATGACAATAAATTAAGAATGTTTAAGAACGCGCTGCAGCTACAACTTAGAGGTATTGAAATATTAAAAAGTCAGTGGCCACAAACATAGCAAAAGATATCAGACGCCAGGAATGGCAGTAAATAAGGTTTTAAGGCTTACTGCTAAAATAAAAATATCGATTTTTTTCAAAGCAAATGACTACAATCACAGCAGAAGGCCTTACACGCCAGGGACGGCAATAAATTTAAAAAATTTGAAATCTGCTGTAAAGGAGCAAATGCAATAGCAAAATTTAATTAAAAAAACAAGCAACTGATCCAGATGGTGCTCCAGGAATGGACCTCCGAGAAGGGCCGGCAACAAACACTTACCCGAGCGATGAGATAGGCAGCCAAGAGTTGCATTCACTTCACAAGATGCTAATTCAGACTAGTGGCAGTCTAATTAATGACTAATGATAATCTCCGATAAACCGAATGCAACGATGGAACAATATGCCAAATCCGGAACCGGCGGTCTGCACAACGTCCCCAGAATACTGTGTTTAGAGCGCCCAGAACGAGAAAGGAACCACTAGCAGATTTCCGTCCGATTCCACAAGACCCGAAAATCTGAACAAACAAGTCACAGAACAGAACACGAGACAAACTAACAGTAACTAAAACCCCACTCGATTTGCGTGCGAGGCAAAACCGTAATGTAACCAATCAGAATCAGCAACCACACGTCACTTCGGAAACAATCGCAAAGTGAGCCAAAACTAAGTACCAACGACGGTTGGCAGAATGAAAAAAATCTCTTCATTGCTTCATTATTTCATAGTTGAGCAACCACACCGTCTAATCACTGCTTTTAACACAGTAGGGTCTTGAAGTACTAAGCGGTACGCGGATCCACCAAACTGCACATGACGGTGCGATGATAATCCGTTACAACATCACATACATTCTACGGGGCCCACATGGTTGACTGACTGTGCTCTACTTGGTTTGAAATGCACTCATCTTAAAGCTTGCTGGATCCGGTTTACGACGAGGCCGTGCCCCCTCGTGACCACAGCCCTTCCATCCGGCAGTCCATGAGAGCCGCCACCGGTCCCGGCGTCTTGCCTCACCGCGCGGACCTGACTTCTCCTGCGTCCCCAACCGAACTGACACACTGACACGACCAGCAAAAACAACCTCGCCCCAAAGATAGGGCAACAGTTACTACACATCGATAACGGCCGCTGCTGCCACTAGCGGACAGACAACGATGGTGAAACCGGGTGGCGCCAGTCAACACGAGAAGAAAACAACCCCAACCATGCCAACCAAACGATACGTCTGGCCTGCAACAGAGGGCAGAAACCTACAAACAGCACCAAAGCGAGCCGCAACATGCCTCAGGCGTATTTACCTCATATACATAAACAAATGGCCAAGAACATAAGACCAAATGTCCGCCTCCGTAGAGCAGCGGTAGCGTTACCACCTACCACGCAAGTGGGTCCAGGTTCGATTCCCGGCAGGGGCTGGGTGTTGTGTGTCCTTTATCATCATTTCATCATCATTGACACCTAAATCGCCGAAGTGGCGTCAACTAAAAAGACTTGCAATACGGTGGCCGGACCCCAAAGGGAATATTCCGGCCAATAAATGCCATGCCATAAGACCAAATGTAGAAAACCACCTACGTCAAACAATTCATAGAATATACCGAACCCAATATAATGTTCAAGATGAATAATGTATACACATTCACATGCAAGCAGCCGTTATAAAAATACAGCATCAATAAAATATAAGTGTAAATGTAGATAAAACTATGAAAATGATAATATATTTGTCACGTCATAGATACAAAATGCTGAGGTACAATTTTAGAGGAGTATCCTTATGTCATATGCATAAAAAGAGGGTCAAAAACACGTCAAATTCGAAGGGATCAAATGTGGGAAACCACCAATGCCACAAAATATACAGAGTATACGAAAAACGCTCGCAATATACTATTCAGGGTGACAACATTCATGTGCCAATGCTTTCATATATCATGTACTGCCATAAAACAAATAGCAGTCAAGAGCTACTATCTAACCCGTGTAAATGTCATAAAATGGTAAAATACGTCCACATGACATGCAGTATCCGTACATCACATGGTACGTTATCAATAACGTCAAAAGTGAAACGCGTATCCAGCGTTCTACTGACGAATTAGATACAGCTGAGAATCATTTTACACCTAATAATGTGTACGAAATCAACTACAAAAATATGACGTATCCAAATATCCTGTAACGAAAACGGTCAATTGCCAGTTGCCCTTGATCCTTATACTGTTTTTAATCTGTTTTTGTATTTGTGTAGTTGGGAAGTTGATGATGGTAACATTACTGTTTATGGGTACAAGCCTGAAGATTGTGTAGCGAGTCACCGAGACTGGTTGCCATGTAATAAAATCACACACAATCGATGGCTGCAGATGTTTCATTTTATCAGTAAGTCCACAGTTGAAGTCCCACGGACCATCGATCACAGGGATGGTCGTACAGAAACAATATAAAAATTCTGATTTGTGATGTTGCAGGTTCAAACAGAAATATAGCACATATTTACTGACACATCGTGATCCTCTAACAAGAGATCTCGTCGAGAAAAGTCTCACATTCATAGGTACTCTGAAAGGAGACAAGAGAGGAATTCATAAATCTTAGGCTAAAAGAAATCTGCAAGCTGACTCCTCACTGTTCACATTCAAAGAAGAAATCAATGCGCGTCTTACGTTCCAATGAAAATTAAGTCAGTGGTGCCCCTAACTATTAGGATTCCAAGAAAACATCATTAAAACATATATTGGCCTAAAATAAAATAGATCAATGATACTTTTACCTCCAAAATATGACATCGCACTTCGGATAACAAAACTAAAAACCCTCAGAGACTGACAGATTAACAGATTTACTGTACGTCTAAATGAGGAATTGACACACAGCGGATCAGTTATGCAATGCATACAGCGTTACACGTCACCACGCAAGCTGCACTGTCTAACAAAGCATTTCTCAAAGGAAGTTAAAGCAAATGGTTCTGAGCACTATGGGACTTAGGTCATCAGTCCCCTAGAACTTAGAACTACTTAAACCTAACTAACCTAAGGACATCACATACATCCATCCCCGAGGCAGGATTCGAACCTGCGACTGTAGCGGTCGCGCGGTTCCAAACTGAAAGGCCTAGAACCGCTCGGCCACTGCGGCCGGGGAAGTTAAATCAAAGGTAGGTATTATTGAGACGCCGACTAAACACGGTGGGCGGAACAGGTGATTAGGATTGTGGAAAGGGACAAATAAGGTGTCGGACAGTTTCATTCAAAATTGTAATTTATTGTAATTTAATAACACCTTTAAAACCAAAGCGGCACACAGCCGAACCTTTACAACCACGAGAAGGCCCACAATAAAATTTAAAGACTTTAAAATAAATTACCATAACCTTTCAAAGGCAGAACGCCTCAATGCTTTTGCTTGAAGAGTAATTCTAAGAATAAGGTTTTAAGCGGCTGAAGGCCCATAATTGATTTTCCAAAATTCAAAAATACCATACGTAAGGGCAGAAGGACACAATGTTTAAGATTGAAAGATAATTTTAAGAATAAGGTTCGAAGCGCCTGAAGGCCCACAATTAATTTTCCAAACTTTTAAAAAAATATAACCATAAGCCTAATGTTTTAAGTGGCTTAAAGCGCACTAAAAGAAAAGACAACACAAGTACAATAACCTTTCAGCAAATATTCACTTGCCTGAATTCAAACATACTTATACTCGGATGAAGGCCTTTGATTTAGATAAGACACAGTGAACAAGAACTTTTTAAAATCATTGGCTATGATAGATTATAAACAGAGACGCAAACACCCATGAGAAAGACAGTAAAGACAACGGCACTCAGAAGCCTCCAGGGGGTCGGTCTGCCCTCGTGCACTTAGATGAGACAGGTAGTGAGCCGAACTACACTTGATCCGTCAGTAACACAACCAAGAGACAGTCACAGACCGATCGACCTAACGACTTGCTTGCCACCAATCGGTACATAAAGACCAAGCAGTTACGGACATGATTATCCACAATTAAATATGTATTAAGCCATACAAAGTACAAACAATGCTGGACAGCGACAACAGGTGAGGAAAGGACGCTGCCTGAAATTACTGGCCAAGGCAGGCAACCGAAACACTAACGGCCACAAGGCAGAAAATTCCGCTGGTACACTTGAATTTGAAATAAGATAATACAGTTGTCACCAAAAAGGAACACTGCCTGAATTTACGTTAGTGGCCACGGCAGGTAAGGAGAACACTAACGCCCACAAGTCATAAAATTCCGCTGATGCGTTTGAATTGTAGAGAAACAATATAGTTAATTCCACGTCATGGCGGCTCCATTTCACCACTAAAAACACTCGGTGTTGCTCACAGGAGAAGCTCCCCAACAGCGAACCACCGAAACGAACATGAATGGACGTGGCTCGGGTACTTAAGACACCACTCAACTTTGACGTCCTGGGTCGGTGAGCCACGAAGTTCGTAGCGATCGTACAGCTCCCCACACCCTCCTACAATGTGCAGGGACCGCCAGCGGACTCAGCCGACTGCGCCGCACGGAGATATCCTCCTGGTCCTCACCAACCGACCGGCTATTCTTGTAAAGCCGACAACTTCTAAAATAGTCGTCAGTGGAAATAACGCCAACTACACACACAAGCTGAAAAACACTTGCATGAAGACCTGAACGATACCCAACATTAACTAAGCAAGCACGAAGACAAATCGGGTGTCGATGCACACACACACAGCCGACTCATGAACAATCGGCGAGGCAAAATGCGTCGTCCGGTAGGACGACCGACCGATGATCCACCAAGACCGTGGCCCAGTTCAAGTGATGCATGGCGGCAATGGTTGGGCGAGCCATGTCGACGCAGACCTCACAGCTCCAACCCGACTGCACTAGTGCCACATTGCAACTCCCCGACTGGCAGGTCCTGACTGCCCTCTAGACGTGTTCCAACTGACTGGCAGCCCAAACTCGCGATCCGAACAGGTTTACGATGGACAACGACCGGGAAGTAACAGCAGTCATGCAAAGATACTACGAGAGGGGACATGTTGTAGGCTGTTTATGTTTTCTTATTGGCAACGTTACGTAGCGCTCTGTATGAAAATCACTGGCTGTGCTGTGTGCAGTCTGTGGTTAGTTTGCATTGTTGTCTGCCATTGTAGTGTTGGGCAGCTGGATGTGAACAGCGTGTAGCGTTGCACAGTTGGAGGTGAGCCACCAGCAGTGGTGGATGTGGGGAGAGAAATGGCGGAGTTTTGAAATTTGTAAGACTGGATGTCATGAACTGCTATGTATATTATGATTTTTCAACACTATTAAGGTAAATACATTGTTTATTCTCTATTAAAATCTTTCATTTGCTAACTATGCCTATCAGTAGTTAGTGTCTTCTGTAGTTTGAATCTTTTATTTAGCTGGCAGTAGTGGCGCTCGCTGTATTGCAGTAGTTCGACTAACGAAGATTTTTGTGAGGTAAGTGATTTGTGAAAAGAATAGTTAATGTTAGTCAGGGCCACTCTTTTGTAGGAATTTTTGAAAGTCAGATTGCGTTGCGCCAAAAAATATTGTGTGTCAGTTAAAGGACAGTCATGTAAAATTGTTCTAAGGGGTCGTTTCATATGGCGACCCTGCCAGGATACCTCACTGGAATCCTCAGATTTTTTCTTGTAGTTTGTGTAATTAGTGTAGCTTTTGTTTATTGCTAGCACATAATTGTAGAGAGAATTTCCTTTGTAGTTGTAGTTTTTCATTCTTGTACAGTAAAACAGTTGTAGAATTCATGTAGATTTGCACCAAGTATTTCGCAGATGTTTTTTAATGCTATGTTAATGTGTTTTCTTATTTTGCTCTTCAAATTGTGATTTTCTGTGTTGTCGTATGAAATATTGTGACAATAATGACGTGTGAAAAGTGTAATACTAGGCTCCAAAGTAAACTGAGAAACAATAGTTACAACGAGTGTAGTTTATCAGCACCACTGTGTAATGAATTAACAGACATTCAAAGTAGTAATTTGGTAATTGTGCATAGGGAAATGGAGCGGGCAGCAAATAATGGCGCAGACAGTGAAACAATTAGTGAACAGGAAAGCATTATCGATCGATCGGTCGGCAACAGCTTGCCTCAGGAATCCGAAATGACAGGGCACAATCTCGCAAATACTGTAGATTCAGGTTTTGGGTCCTCACCGTTTTCTCAAATAAGTCAAGACACATTTTCTGCTTGTCAAAATGTGAACGTTGCCAGTGCAAATTCACTGCCGAAAAGCACTGAAGAACATGTTTCAGACACCAGTGAATTGTTATTGCAATTAATACAACAAATGGGACAAACACAGCAAAAGCTTCAAAAGTTAGACACAATGGAACAAAATCTTCAAAAGTTAGACACAATGGAACAACACCAAAGACAAACACAGCAACAGTTAGACGCAATGGAACAAAATCTTCACACCACACTTGAACAAACACGTGAAGATTTAACTACTGAGTTACATAAAATCAAATCGAAATGTCAAAAAGTCTGTAATGACGTAAAAACACAAATTTGGGAGCATTTCCAACCTATTTTTTCGCGTCATGAAAATTCATTACAGAATCACGAAGCAGCCATGATAGAACTGCAAACTATTGTTCATGAAAATCAAGAGACCTTGCAAGCTAAAAGTGGCTCAGTTGCATCTACCGATTCGGTTACACAACTTGCAAAAACTAAGGAAAACTTAAAGGACACAGTAGATACTCTGAAAATTGGCTCAGAAAGACACATGGAGGATATTAGTTCATTATCAGAGAAAGTAGTTGAACTTTCGGATCAGCTAAATAATTTATCTACGAAGGTAGATGATAATCTGAATGACACAAAACCGGTAGTCTTTAATGACACAGAGGAGCCCGAACAAATTAGGAAATTCAAACAAAATCAGAATCAAATTAATACGCAACACCAAAGAGAAATCCGGGAAGTACAAGATCAGCTGACACAGTTAATACAAGAATTACGTATTTCACAGGACACTCGCGCCCCAATACAGGAAGAGGGACATAGAAATACGGAACAGCCACAAAATAATAACACAGCGCATTTCAGAAATTATGAAAGGAATTGGCAAGGTGCACCGAATTTTGAAATGGAACCGCCGAAACGACGTAACAATGACCGATATGCGACTCGCCGACATGATGATTTTGACTATAAGCTGTTCATTACTACACGTAAATTTAAAACATTTAAGAATTCTGGCAACGACATTCATCCACAAGCGTGGCTCCATCAACTCTCTCATTGTTTTCCTCCCAACTGGTCATTAGAGCACAGATTAGAATTTATGTGTGGCTGCTTAGAGAATGAACCAGCTGAAAGAATGCGATCAGTCATTCACGATTGTCACAGTGAAAGAGAATTTTACCATGCCTTCCTCTCAGCATATTGGTCTCAAGCTACACAAGACCGAGTAAAACGTAGCATCATGATGATGAAACACTTTGAACAATCTGAATTTTCCAGTCTTGTCAAATATTTTGAAGACATGTTGCATAAGAATCAATATCTTTCAAACCCATACAGCCCTTCACAACTCATCCGCATTTGCTTAATGAAATTACCTGAACATTTAAGAAATATTATTTTGGCAGGATGTTGCAAAGACGACATTGAAGCTTTTCAGGGACTCTTACAAGAATTAGAAATTGACACAGACAGTCGCGGGATGCGAAAACAGGAAAATAATCACTACAGGTCACATCCGTCACAATTCCGTGATGACAGAAACAATAACTGGACACGACAAGTCTATTCTCACAACACAAATCGTGACCAAAACAGACACCACCCATATGACAACCACTGGCAGAGTAATAATGGTTACAGAGAAAGATCGCATTTCCGTAGTAATGAATATGACAGAGATTACCATAGAAACAGACAATATGGGAACAAAAACAATTATTATCAAGGGAGACAGAATAACTTCAGACGCAACAGTTCAGCGTGCAGTTATGATTCTGGGAGAAATTCTCCACCACATGACCGACAAACAAGAAACTATGTAAACTACCGACAAAACGACAGACCTGAATTCCATCAGAACTGGCGGGATTCAAACAGAGTAGGGTACTCTCGACAAGGTGAATTTGTAGAAGTTAGGTCTCCTAATCCCAATAACGACGCACGCCAACAAAGAGACAGACAATGACTCGCACCGCAGGCAGCCTCGTGCGCCGGCTGGCTCAGGGAAAAATTAGATAGATGCTAACCTTGAGAAAAATTTTAGCATTCTTTACCGATGTACTATACCACATGTTAATTCCACTGAAGCTGAAACTCTGCATACTAGGAAGAGTAAAGGTTTACACCACATTTCACATGTAAAACAGTTTTTTGAAAGATAATCTGCTTTATAACTTTGTCTTTGCCATAAAACTTTTCACTTCACGTTTCTAGTATGCATTGTCAGACTTAGAAACTGTTACCATGCAACAATGTTTGAAGTTAAATATCCAATCAAGAACCAAGAGAACTTATTTAAACAGAAATTACGAATGCATTGTTATAGTAAACAGACGTCACAGTGTTATTATGTGTGTACATTCTTGCTTGTTAGTTGCACAATTACGTAACGACTATAAGGCTTACATACTTAGAACATATACTGGTACTGCTAATGAGATTTTAATGCAACATTTTGGTTTACTTGAAAATACATTCTGGATTTAAAGTACTTTTAGTGAGATACCAGATGACACAGTGGTTAGTTTATGTGACAGCTACACGATTTTATCACGACGCTACTAATGAGTGACAATTTACAATGTTGCTTTTGCAGTGTTTCTGTTTTATATCTGCACAGTTTTTTCTGTATTATTCTGGAAAGTAAAACATGTTTTAGTAGTAATCTTTGTGGTATAGCTAAAATGAGACAGCCTTTTCCGTAGCACAACAATACGTTACAGCACAGTCCTTTCTTCATCACAGCAGTAAGCATAATAACTAAGATATCTATACGCAAAGCATTTCACTTTTGTTTATCATGAGGTAAGTACATTGGCTTCTGCAGAACTTAGCTTTCGGAGGACGATAACTACGACACTTCCACAGAGATTATCTTACAGCAAGACGCACATTTAGCGCTACAGTACACGTATTTGAGTGATTAATTTTGTACTTAAATGATTTATTTTTAAAGATATTTGAAGTACAATGATACAAAGGTTTTCCATGATACATTTCATTCCATTGCTGTAATCTGTAACACCTGAGGGTATAATTACATTAATCCTCAGGGGGTACTTTGTGTACCATGTGTTTGGCAAGCACAAGGAGCCCTAGCTAATATGGTATTTGCTTATACAACTTTACACATCGGTATCATATTTCTCTAACACACAAATTACACAGCTATCTGATCATTTTACTACATCAGTGGCACATGTTTATGCAATTACACAGTTGGGTAACTTCACACTTATGAAATTGTATTTTGTCTGTACTTTGTGAACTGTTCATATTTTTCGGAACCATTGTGATACTATGAGAGCTTTGAATGATGTATTTCGTAAGGGAGCATGATTTTAAAGTACGTTTGAGGTAGATGAGCAGAGAATTTTTTTTTATATTTTGACATTATTGCAGAAAGCTACGACGTTTTTGAGATTTGACTGCGGTGCTATGATGTTATTTTTACGACGACGATGTGTATTATGCTGTTGAGGTATGTTTATGATCAATAAGCTGATGCTATATGAGGAATCTGATTATACTACGTATTAATTATGATGAAATATTGAAGTGTCGACACAAGATTGACGTGTCGACGAATATGTATATGTGTAATAAGGTAAGGAATAATGAGTAGTGGTTAGGGACTTTGATTTTTGGAAAAGGATGTTGGAAACCAAGAATCGTACTTTAAGAGTTATGAAATGTGTGTTAATGTGTGAATGTATCACAATGCCGACGAAAACTTATTGAACACTGTTATGTTCATAGGATTTTGTTTATACACATTTGCAATGCAAATTTTCGACCTGTGAAATTTTTTTAATGAGACTGTCACTGTAATGCAAACTGGTGTCGTAAATATTTCAGTAAGAAAGTTAAGTGACCTCCTTCACGTAATGAGTCGTGGGCACCCAGCTGCGCGACAGTCGCCTGGAAAAAAGCATTAGTGTGCGCCTTTCAAAGGCACAGGTGGAGAAAAAAAGGGGCCATTATCCTCGCTATTGACATTCCTTTGTAGAAAGCATCGCAAATACGACACGCTCAAACTTGAAAACATATGATAACACTGTGGATCTCTTAATTTATGATATTTACTGAAATGCCTTATGAAACGACGAGAAATATTTTTATGTCCATACACCTGACTATGACTACTGTCTTTCTAGTTGAGAGATGTTTCTACTACCTTATGAAATGCCATATGGCTAATGAACGACGTTTCATGCCTTCCTTTGTACATATTTGCTCATTTTCTTTAATATCTAGTTTCTAGCTGCACTGCAGCATTGGTTATTATAAAATTTAATAGATGTACTAATATCACTATTTTCTGTCTACAGACCCAGTAAAGAATACGTTTATGATGTACTTTCTTAGAAAAGAGAGCCCCAATAGACATTTCCCTTCACAGGATTTGCATAAATAATTTTTTTAATGATTTGGTAACTTTATTGCAGAGTAAGTTTTTGTGATGCATCACTCTAGTGTTAAGATGTGACATAGGTATTAAAATGGCCATTTTTACTGTAATATTTTTTCTGTTTGAGTTATGTCATATTTAGATGTAAGTTACTGCATTTGCTGCTGCTGTTTGCCGTGCATAGTGCTACTAAATTTCACTTTGTATTACTCTGTTAAGCTAGTTTTACTACTGATTTGTTTTTCTTGTTTGCTGCTCATTGCCTTATATTAGTTGTAATATTGCTGCTTGCTTTGCCAATTTGCATTTTTCTGTCATTGCTGTTGCAACCTCCCCACAATAATATTAATTAAATGAACCAAGTGTAACCTCCCCACAGAAATAATAATTAAATGAATTTTAAATATTGTAACCTCTGAATTAAATTGGTTCCCATTCATAATCTCTGTGCAGAAATGCATTCACATTTAATGTACCCACAAAATTCTTTTCTCATTTAATGTTAAGTTCGAAATAGAAAAATTCCTAAACACCAAAAAAATAAAAAAATTCAGTAACCTGGTAAATTTTATGATGACAGCAGCACTGCGCCATGGCCCTGTACTCTGAATAAGAAAAGCAAAAATTCTTACCTCAATAAAAACTGCGAATATATCTGCTCTTACCTAAAAATTTTTTTTGGCACAGCTCCGTGCAATGCTGGCCTATATTTTTCTGATTCGTGAAAGGAATGATCATGCATTGGATGTATTCTTTAAATTGAAATGAATGCCCTTTTTAAAAAAAAAATACTTTATATTATAAAAATTATTATTGGGGCATTTTTTAAAAGAAATTGGATGACAGTTAACATACGTTACTAGATATGCGCAAGGCTGCTTCTTTACCTTCTACAATAATACTCATCCTCCAGAGTTCCAACCAGAGCAGACTGCACACAAGCGCAGACACGCGCCGACTCCTGCCGACTCACGCAGACTACTACAAACTACTGAAGACTAACAACTAAGTACATACTGCTCTCTGGTCAGAGACTCTCCTCTGCCCTGCCTATTGCAGGCAGCGCATACATCGCGTACCTCTTACACTGTTTGTGTTAATTGTTTTGTGCTGCTGCATTGCCTTGTCCCTTAGTTTAGCATCTGAGATCAGTAGATTTAAGTTAGCTTAAGATGGGATAGGCCATATAAGGGAACAAGTTGTGATGAATTGGAAGAAATGCATTGAGAAGCTATAAGAAAATGGTTTGGCCAAAAAAGTATTTTGAAAGAGGATATGAACAAAAAAGGTAGGGTTTAGGGACAACAGGTTTAGGTAGGATTTTCTTGGAAATAAATGATGAGGTAAGATAATGGAAAATAAATAATGAGGTAAGAAATGTGTGAACATATAAATACAGAAAGCATGCTTGGATAGAATTTTTCTGGTGGAAACAAATATTGAAATAAGAGGAAAGATATATGGGATGAAGTTTTGGGGTGGACTGCAGTACCAAATGTCACACTGAAAACAAACCCTGTCCTGTATTTTTGTGTTATTACACTATGTGAATTTGTGTTTTTCCTGTCTTAATGTGTTTAGCTAATAAGAGTTATGGTGTAGAATTTTTCAAATACTATGATATTTTCTTTGTAAAGATGTTTAGACATTATTTATTCTGTTCTGTTTTAATGCTCATGTGTGAAATTAATTTTTCGAAAACTAATCTCATTATTTTATATATTCACTTATGTCATAATTCCTGTAACACTGATGTATCTCTTTATTTCTATTCTTTTGTAAAGCCTGTACTACTACAAATTTATCTGTATTGTTACGTTCTTTAATGATGTATTTTGTACCTTTGTTATTGTATTCTTATGTTATAAAATTGTAATTGTCACCAGTTCATGAAATTAAGTAACTTGTAAGTTATATTTCACTGCACACGTTTCTGTTGGCCATAGTATATGGACAATATGTGAGAAGTAGGGACTGATAGTGTTAATAATTCAGCAAGGGACTGGATAACAGCATTTCTGGTTCTAAGGACATTTCAAAAAATTCTTTGTGAGTGCTCATGTGGTGGTTAATGGACTTGCTATATTGTCCACAAGACTCTTCGATGGTGATTGTGGACCTGCACAGTCGCAACGGATGGCTGCTAGCCATCTCTACCAGGACTACAGTGGGTCTACACCTTTGATTACTCACCAATACCATTATTTCTACAAGGACTGCAGTGGGTCTGCACCTCTGGTGGCCCACCAATACCATAATCTCTACCAGGACTACAGTGGGTCTGCTCTGTGATGACCTACCTACCAATATTCTTCAAAACGTCGAATGACTCTGCTGTGGGTTTGCTCTGTTGTGGCCCATTACCTGTCAGCATGTCAAGAGTCAGCACTATCTTTCTGTTGGAAGGACAACACTACTTCTTCAAGACTGCATGAAAATCCACTACTTCCGTGTGCATTGTCTTTTACTGGTCAGACTTTGAGAAAAGAAACGGCAGTTTTACTGTGATGAATGATCAGGACTGTCTTTATGGACTGTGAGAAAATTTTAGCTTTTGACCAATATTGTATTAACAATTGTGTGCATTTGATGTCTTTCTTACTGTATTTACGAAAAAATTTTTCAAATCTGTATTGGCCCGTGCCCAAAACAATTTGTAAAATTTTTTTGTGGGGAGCATGGGGGCTATGTAAGTAGGCTGTTTATGTTTTCTTATTGGCAACGTTACGTAGCGCTCTGCATGAAAATCACTGGCTGTGCTGTGTGCAGTCTGTGGTTAGTTTGCATTGTTGTCTGCCATTGTAGTGTTGGGCAGCTGGATGTGACAGCGCGTAGCGTTGCGCAGTTGGAGGTGAGCCGCCAGCAGTGGTGGATGTGGGGAGAGAAATGGCGGAGTTTTGAAATTTGTAAGACTGGATGTTATGAACTGCTATGTATATTATGATTTTTCAACACTATTAAGGTAAATACGTTTGTTCTCTATTAAAATCTTTCATTTGCTAACTATGGCTATCAGTAGTTAGTGCCTTCCGTAGTTTGAATCTTTTATTTACCTGGCAGCAGTGGCGCTCGCTGTATTGCAGTAGTTCAAGTAACGAAGATTTTTGTGCGGTAAGTGATTTGTGAAAAGTATAGGTTAATGTTAGTCAGGGCCATTCTTTTGTAGGGATTTTTGGAATTCATATTGCGTTGCGCCCAAAAATATTGTGTGTCAGTTTAAGGACAGTCATGTAAAATTGTTCTAAGGGGACGTTTCAGTTGATACGTGCTGTTAGCACCACTCACGGTCGGGCAAAGCAGCAACTCAGTGACACCAGTCATTTAATTTAAGGCAGTGAGGTGGAAGTACACTATAAACAGGGTATAAAATACGTGATGGCGGAAACATGATCCACGCACGGCTTAATTATGATTATGTTCTATGACTCTGATGTTAATTTCTACCACTTTCTTTTCATTTCATATATACTGTGCTTTTGTGTTTTGTGTTCAAGAATCACGAGACCTCTGATATGAACACATGGAAAACGTTGTTATGCTCTTATACAGACATTCAGTAGTTAAGAGATATTTTTATATATATACTTATAAAGCAATAAGTGGATATTCTTTATTTTTATTTTTTTAATGGAAAGGTGTAAGATATCCTCAGATAAATATCGAATACATTCTCGCAAGAACTTTAACTATAGATAACTTATCTGGGTTATAGGTACAACTTCACTAGATATCGGGGTGCGAGTTTCCAGAACGTAGAGGGGTAACTCTTCAGATTTTAGAACTCTTAATTTCCCAAGACATATTTCTAATACCTCAGTAGACAGCTCAGTTGAAGAGGAATGGACATCTCTAAAAAAAAAATCACAGAAGTTTGAAAGAAAGCCATAGTACCAAGGAAGAAATACTTCAATTGAACAATGTTCAGAAGGATGTACAAAAATGTTTAGGAAATTCAGGAATAAAGAAGTACAAGTCACATACGTATGAAACAAATATGAAGTGCACGGAAGCTAAGGTGAAATGGCTACACGAAAAATGTGAATAAATCGAAAAAGAATGATAGAAGGATTAACTCGGCATTCAGAAAGTCAAAACAACCTTCTTTGAAATTAAAAGTAAAGATGGTAATATTAAGAGTGAAATTTATTGGAAGTCGGCTGTTAAATGAAGAGGACAGAGCAGATATTGGGAAAGAGTACACAGAAGGCCTTTATGAGGGGGAGGACTTGTCTGACGACGTGATAGAAAAAGAAACAGTAGCTGATAGGAAAAATGTAGCGGATCCATTATTAGAGGCAGAATTTAAAAAGAGCGTTGTATGACTCAGTATCAAATAAGGCAGAAGGGATAGATAACATTCAATCAGAATTTCTAAAATCATTGTGAAAACGGCAATAAAACGACCATTCACATTGATGTGTAGAATGCATGAGACTGGCAATATACCATCAAACTTTCGGAAAAACGTCATATTACAAGGGCCGACAAATGCGAGAACCATCGCAAAATCATCTTACAGCTCAAGCATCAAAGTTACTGACAAGAATGAGATACAGAAGATTGGAAAAGAAAAATGAGGGTCTGTTAGATAACGATCGGTTTGGCTTTAGGAAAGGTGACGCCATCAGAGGTACAGCTGTGACACCGCGGTGATAATGGAAGCAAGACTGATTTGTCGATCTGGAAAAAGCGTTCGAAATTCTGAGAAAAATACGGGAAAGAGGGGTGACTAGCAGTATGAACATGAATCAAGAGGTAACAGTCAGAGTGGAAGATTAAGAACGAAGTGCACGAATTAAAAAGGGTGGAAGACAGGGATGCAGTCTTTCGCCCCTACTGTTCAATCTGAACATCGAAGAAGCAATGATGGAAGTAAAAGAAAGGTTCAGCATTGGATTTAAAATTCAAGGTGAAAGGATATCATCAATACGATTCGCTGTTGACATTGCTGTTCTGAGTGAAAGTGAAGTATTACGTGATCTGCTAAACGGAATGAAGAATCTAATGAGTAGAGAATATGAATTGAGAGTAAATTGAAGAAAGACGAACGTATGAGTAGTAGCAGAAATGAGAACAGTGAGAAATTTATCATCAGAATTGGGGAAGTAAACGTTGTTAAAGAATTCAGCTACCTAGGCAGCAAAACGACCAATGACGTATGGGCAAGGAGGAGACAGAAAGCAAACATCGTCGGCAGAGAAGGCGTTTCAGGCCAAGAAAAGTTTACTAGTTTCAAACATAGGCCTGAAATTTAGAAAGAAATGTCTGAGAATGTACGTTTTGAGCACAGCATTGTATGGTAGTGAAAGGTAAGATCTGAGGAGATTTTCCGCAGAATCGGCGATGGAAGGAATATATGGAAAACAATGACAAGAAGGAGGGACAGCATGATACCACATCTGTTAAGACACCGGGGAATAGCTTTCATGGTACTAGAGGGAGCTGAAAGTAAAAACTATAGAGGAAGACAGAGACTGGAATATATGCAGAAAATAATTGAGGTCGCAGATTGTAAGAGCTACTCCAAAAAGGCACATAGGTAGGTTGGCGCAGGCTAGGAGTTCGTGGCGGGCCTCCTCAAACTAGTCAGGAGAGTGACAAGAAGAAAAAAAAAATCATCTGTACGACCACTTTTAGAACTAAGCTGTTAACGGCTTGTTTTATGTTTCTGTGGTCATAGCCGTTAACTTAATCTACAAGGTGGATAAAAAAACTAAATGAATGGGTATTATGAAATAATAAGGGTTCACTAGTCCACCCACAAAGTAATCACTCATGGCTGTAAATCATTTATGGCAACATTCGTCATCATTTTGTCGTTGGCAATCACAGAACGAAATAACAGATGGAAGTCTGGGCCATGTTGTTTGCATGGGATTGAGCAACTGCCACTGAAGACTGAATAATCACAAATGATCGATTGTTCAATGACGCATGCGAAAAAACTCCAAGGTACATGCAAACGCTATGAGTTATCATGGTAAGTAAAATCAACTGTTAACAACAGAAATAACAAGAAATTCTCTAAGTATTGCACGCACAGTACAGTGACTTCGTTCAATGAGGCGCTAGTTGCGCAAGAGAACGGAGATACCGAGCAACAGCGCGAGTTCGTGGAAGCTGCCGACTAAGGCCGAAGGTTGTCGAACGCAGTCGATTTAAGCTGACAACAGCGCCATGCAAGGCCACGCGCTCCCGTGTGTGTAGTGCTCTGGTGGGGAGATAGCACACAACCTGGCGAGTTGCCATTGGCTGTTGACTGCATCGTAACAAGATCATCCGGATTCTTGCGGGGTGAGTACACTCGCGCTTCCGCTACCGGTAGTTTGGAGATGTGAGCAACGATACGTATTTGATACAGGCCTCATACAGCATAGAAACAGGTATAAGAAATTAGTGATTCGGATAAAGAACGCCTTTTATGACGTTGGAAGACTTCTGAGCTTCTTGCTGGCAGAATGGTGTAGTAAATAGCTGAAACGTGTAGTTGATACGTGCTCTGCTTATTGCAAAAAATTATGTACGAATGTGTGGTCTCTGTTGTTTCAGACATGTCTGAAAGAACAGACACCCCGAGGAATCTGTAGCTGTGATATTGTTATACATTATACATAAATTGAATGTTTCTCCTCACTCCACCTTCAATTTACATATACTGCAGAAACGTACTTCTACACAAAAAGGAATGTCTAATTTAATTCTGTGTAGTGATCCATAAAATTCTGACTCTTAATCATACATTTCACTTACTATACGTCCGAAGAAGATTTTCTTGTCTTATGAATTCCATCTCTGTGACAAAGCAGCTATTCCCGTATGTGTTTACCGAGCGAGGTGGCGCAGTGGGTAGCATACTGGACTCGCATTCGGGAGGACGACGGTTTAGTCCCGCGTCCAGCCATCCTGATTTAGGTTTTCTGTGATTTTCCTAAATCGCTCCACGCAAATGCCGGGATAGTTCCTCTGAAAGGGCACGACCGATTTCCTTCCCCATTATTCCCTAATCCGATGAGACCGATGACCTCACTGTCTAGTCTCATTCCCAAAAACAACCCAAACCCCGTATGTATTTCGCTTTATTTTATTTCCGATTTAGTCTGAGTAGCTGGATTTTCGCGATCGATTTCACTTATGGCCTACGCTGCCTTTGTTTGGTATAAGATGTAATGGACAATTCAGTATGCTAAATTTGCAGCACTTGCTCGACTATTTCAAAATTTCACCTGTTTTTGAGCGAATGTGAATATTATACGTCATTAGTGGACACACAAGAAAAAAATTAAATTAAATACAGAGGTTAAGGAGCGGACAGACCACATCCAGAAGATCATGTTTAAACATCTTTGTTATTTCTTTTTTAAAAATATGATTTTATTATATTTTACGGCATATGTAGTGATCCTATGAGAGATCAGGAAATTTCAGAAATGGCAGTAACGTTTTATGTGTTATGCAAGTGACATTAGCAAGAAAAAAAAAACAAATATCAAAGTAGCTGCTAATAAAATATGCTTGAAAATAAAGAAGTAGGTACTTTAAGTTTAACGTACCGGCAGTGACAGTTTCATTAGAGACAGGGCTCAGGCCATCACTGGGAATGGATGAGGAAGGAAATCGGTCCTGTCCCTTCCAAGTGAACAATCTCAGCAATTGTCCTAAGCGATTTAGGGAAACCAGTGAAACCTAACTCAAGATGACTAGATGGGGATTTCAACTACAGTAGCTTACCACTGCGCCACCTCAGTCGGAGAGAACATAAATACTTAATATCGTTCACTTCGAGATTTGTAATTGGGGTTCTTTACGATGGATGGTGGAACTACCAAAAACCGACGTATCTTACTGACTTTTTATGCACGAAAGGGTGTATACAAAGCGATACGACACCCAGAAATTTAAGGAGGATATATATTAAGGGATTGACAATGTCTCCACAAAACCATACGAGAATAATAAAAGTGTAAGTCAAGTATCTGTAACCACTCAAGAGGGACCATATAAAATTGGTTTGCTGTTTCTCACACAAAAAGGCGCAACAAACTTCGAAAGACAGACTCCTTACGACTGTGACAAATATGGGGTTTATTATAAAAACAAAATTTACAAATGAGTACGCAATAGTGGAAAGTGAATTCAAATCATTTGGTGGTTAAATATGGAGGATGTAAGGTTTCGTCACTCTAGGAAGCATTATGTCACACAATGCCGATTAAGTACAGCCAGGCGATGTGAGCTTCCTTTGACAGAAGAAATCCACTACCGTAAAAAATTAGTTATGTTTATCATGTAGGTACGTACAATTTCATCTTTTAGCTCTGGTTGTTTTGCCTTTAACTAAATATATTTCGTCTACTCGTATTTGGCATCACCAGTGGCCTATAACATAAAGCAAATTATTTAGTTGCAGCTAGTACGTCTTAATTCATATATTTCTGGACTATTGCAGATATATTATTAATTAAAACACACACACACACACACACAGGCGTAATATTCTACGACATGTGTTATTAATTACAGAAATCGGTTTTCTGCTGTTACATCATCATCAGCTACAAAGATAAATATGTGGTGCATTGAAATTTTGTAGGATCAAACATTATAAACTAGTTCTTCTACGGAGTATTTTCATTTTCAGTGTAAATGCGATGTAAATTTTTTTTTTTGTGTGTGTGTGTGTGGGGGGGGGGGGGGGGGTGATGGGTCATCAGTCTTCTGACTGGTTTGATGCGGCTCGCCACGAATTCCTGTCCTGTGCTAACCTCTTCATCTCAGAGTAGCACTTGCCGCCTACGTCCTCAATTATTTGCTGGATGAATACCAATCTCTGGCTCCCTTTAGCGTTTTTTCCCTCTATTGTTCCCTCTAGTACCATGGAAATCATTCCCTCATGTCTTAACAGATGTCCTATCATTCTGTCCCTTCTCCTTATCAGTGTTTTCCACACATTTCATTCCTCTCCGATTCTGCGCAGAACCTCCTTATTCCTTACGTTATCAGTCCACCTAATTTTCAACATTCGTCTGCAACACCACATCTCAAATGATTTATTCACTTCTGTTGCGGTTTTCCCGCAGTCCATCCTTCACTACCATACAATGCGGTACTCCAGACGTACGTTCTCAGAAATTTCTTACTCATATTAAGGCCTATATTTGATACTAGTAGACCTCTATTGGCCAGGAATGCCCTTTTTTGCCACAGCTAGTCTACTTTTGATGTTCTCCTTGCTCCGTCCGTCATAGGTTATTTTACTGCGTAGGTAGCTGAATTCCTTAACTCCATCTACTTCGTAACCATCAATCCTTGTATTAAGTTTCTCGCTGTTCCCATTTCTGCTACTTCTCATTACTTTCGTCTTTCTTCGATTTACTCTCAATCCATATTCTCTACTCATTAGATTCTTTATTCCGTTTAGCAGATCATGTAATACTTCACTTTCACTTAGAACAGCAATGTCATCCGCGAATCGTATCGTTGATATCCTTTCACCTTGAATTTTAATTCCAATCCTGAACTTTTCTTTTACTTTCATCATTGCTTCTTCGACGTACAAATTGAACAGCAGGGGCGAAAGATTACATTCCTGTCTTATACCCGTTTTAAACCGAGCACTTCGTTCTTGTTCGTCCACTCTTATTAATCCCTTCTTGGTTCTTGCCAATAATGTATATTACCCGTCTCTCCCTATGGCTTAACCCTGTTTTTCTCAGAATTTCGAGCATTTTGCACCATTTTACATTGCCGAAGGCTTTTCCCAGTTCGACAAATCTTATGAACGTGTCCTGATTTCAAGATAGATCAACTTCCTTCCTTTATGGACTTGATGTAATACTTCACGTTGTATCTTGTAACGTTGACCTTCTATAAACAGGTGGTCTGTGGAATAGAGTCTCTGTTTTTAAGTTTCCGACTTCCGTGGTGTTCCTTCAAGTGGATGAATATTGCCCTGCCAGAACGATAGATAGTGAATTTGCCACAATTACCAGTAACTTTATCGTACCGGGTGATCAAAAAGTCAGTATACATTTGAAAAATTAGTAAACCACGGAATAATGTAGATAGAGAGGTAAAATTTGACACACATGCTTGGAATGACATGGGGTTTTATTAGAACAAAAAAAAAGTTCACAAAATGTCCGACAGATGGCGATGGACAGCAAAACGTCAGTGACTGCGCATGACAATCGTGTATAAAAGGAGCTGTAATAAGAGAGAGAGTCAGATGCGCCAGCAGTTGCAGCATGTTGACGTTACTTGAAAAGGCACTTTTAATTAAGCTGTATTATCAGAATGGGGAATGTGCTAGTTCAGCGTTACGATTCTATCGCCATAGGAAGGGAATTCGAACGGCTAAAGGTCCGTTGGGTCCGTTGACAAATGCAGCTGTGGCGAGAATGATTTCGAAGTTCGAAGCCACGGGACGATAGACCCCGTAGTGGCTGACCGAGCACAAGGCGTAATGTTGCTGAGACAGTTCAGAAACAAATGGAGACTGTAGCGGGTTCGTCTACGCACGGGGAAGTCAGCGCTCGTGCAGTCGCACGTCGCACTGGCATTCCATACATTACTGTTTGGTTGGCACTTAGGCGTACCCTGCGATGCTATCCGTACAAAATCCATCGCCATCATGAACCGTCACCTGGCGATATAGTCAAGCGGAGGGCATTTGCGGTGTGGGCGTTTCAGAAGGTGGCGGAAGATGACGATTGGTTGATTAACGTGTTGTGGACCAACGAAACTCATTTCACGCTCCGAAGGTCTGTCAAGGCCCACAACTGCAGAATTTGGGCTACCGAAAATCCTATAACTGTCGTGGAAACTCAATTTCACGACGAGAAAGTCACGGAATATACCGTTATCGGGCCTTTTTTCTTCGAGGAAATGCGTGATTCTGCTTTTGTAACTGCTACCGTGACGGGTAAGAGGTACGCCGATATGTTACAGAATCGCATCATCCCCAGCCTCGGTGATAAACACCTGCCGGAACGTACGATGTTTATGCAGGATGGCGCTCCACCCCATATTGCTAGATGGGTGAAAGATCTCTTGCGCGCGTCGTTTGTTGATGATCGTGTGCTCAGCCGCCATGTTCGTCACGCTTGGCCTCCCCGGTCCCGTGATTATTGGCTTTGGGGTTACCTGAAGTCGCAAGTGTATCGTGATCGACCGACATCTCTAGGGATGCTGAAAGACAACATCCGACGCCAATGCCTCACCATAACTCTGGACATGCTTTACAATGCTGTTCACAACATTATTCCTAGACTACAGCTATTGTTGAGGAATGATGGTGGACATATTGAGCATTTCCTGTAAAGAACATCGTCTTTGCTTTATCTTACTTTGTTGTGGTAATTATTGCTATTCTAATCAGATGAAGCGCCATCTGTCGGACATTTTTTGAACTTTTGTATTTTTTTGGTTCTAATAAAACCCCACGTCATTCCAAGCATGTGTGTCAATTTGCAATTTGTACCAATCTATCTACATTATTCCGTGATTTATTCAGTTTTCAAATTTATACTGACTTTTTGATCACCCGGTAATTCTACTCTTGCATATATCTTCCTGTCCTGTCACAGCTTTTCATTTCTTTTGGATTGTGGTGTTTGGCTTGACTATGCTCATGCTGTGTTTTTTGAGGATGTTACTAATTTTGGTTGTGAGTTGGTTGTGGTATCTTTTCTGACGTGCCATTTTAATGAACAAAATTCAAGTCCTCACTGCGATACAAACAGACATGGCCATCTTATGCCACAATAATAAAAGAAAAAGTATAGTGACGCTCCAAGATGAGCATTTCATGCAGAGGGCCATAAATAAACACGAAATTATGCTCAACAACAAAAAAGAGCTAACAGAAAAACAAAATCAATTCATAGATTGTGTTATTGTTGTGGTCTTCAGTCCTGAGACTGGTTTGATGCAGCTCTCCATGCTACCCTATCCTGTGCAAGCTTCTTCATCTCCCAGTACTTACTGCAACCTACATCCTTCTGAATCTGCTTAGTGTATTCATCTCTTGGTCTCCCTCTACGATTTTTACCCTCCACGCTGCCCTCCAATGCTAAATTTGTGATCCCTTGATGCCTCAGAACATGTCCTACTAACTGGTCCCTCCTTTTTGTCAAGTTGTGGCACAAACTCCTCTTCTCCCTAATTCTATTCAATACTTCATCATTAGTTATGTGATCTACCCATCTAATCTTCAGCATTCTTCTGTTGCACCACATTTCGAAAGCTTCCATTCTCTTCTTGTCCAAACTATTTATCGTCCATGTTTCACATCCATGCATGGCTACACTCCATACAAATACTTTCAGAAACGACTTCCTGACGCTTAAATCTATACTCGATGTTAACAAATTCCTCTTCTTCAGAAACGCTTTCCTTGCCATTGCCAGTCTATATTTTATATCTTCTCTACTTCGACCATCATCAATTATTTTGCTCCCCAAATAGCAAAACTCCGTTACTACTTTGAGTGTCTCATTTCCTAATCTAATTCCCTCAGCATCACCCGACTTAATTCGACTACATTCCATTATCCTCGTTTTGTTTTTGTTGATGTTGCTCTTATATCCTTCTTTCAAGACACTGTCCATTCCTTTCAACTGGTCTTCCAAGACCTTTGCTGTCTCTGATAGAATTACAATGTCATCGGCGAACCTCAAAGTTTTTATTTCCTCTCCATGGATTTTAATACCTACTCCGAATTTTTCTTTTGTTTCTGTGGTGTCACCGCCAGACACCACATTCCTCCCCCGCAATTCTGTAGGCGGCTAGATGAAAGCCAAACTGTCGGGACCATTCAGTCCAAGACTCTTGCGCTGGATCGTAGTGCCTAAAAGGCGGTGCAACTGCGAGTTGGGGCTGTGGTAGCGGTGAAGCGGCGGCTGCCGCATCGGTTTGAATGGCACGTTGACCCTGGACGAGCTGTCCAAGGGTATCCAATAACGCCTGCGTCTGCTGATTCTGCAAGCGATAAAATTCGGACAGTACATCTGGCGAAGCCATTACACAAGTAAATGTAAGCAATCAGAAAGAACACTTCTCTCGTCGCCAATCTGTTGTGGCGTAACAAGCTAGCTACGCCACACTGAGAAGGGAGCCGAAAGGCACGCGTACACACACGCCGACTGGCGTCAAGTCTGGAACAGGATAACTATTGAATGGTAGCAAGAAAAGTACGTAGCTGCTTTATACTTAACTTTTAATCTTTGTTGGGTTACAACGTTCTTCTTGAGACATTTATACGATAACTCTCAAACTAGGTAAGGCTAATGGCGGCTTGCTAGGTCGTAGCCATGGACTTAGCAGAAGGCTATTCTAACTGTCTCTCGGCAAATGAGAGGAAGGCTTCGTCCGTATTGTCGCTAGCAATGTCGTCCGTACAACTGGGGCGAGTGCTAGTCCGTATCTCGAGACCTGCCTTGTGGTGGCGCTAGGTCTGCGATCACACAGTGGCGACACGCGGGTCCGCCATGTACTAAATGGACCGCGGCCGATTTAAGCTACCACCTAGCAAGTGTGGTGTCTGGCGGTGACACCACAGTTTCCTTTACTGCTTGCTCAATATACAGATTGAATAACATCGGGGAGAGGCTACAACCCTACCTCATTCCTTTCCCAACCACTGCTTTCCTTTCATGCCCCTCGACTCTTATAACTGCCATCTGGTTTCTGCACAAATTGTAAATAGCCTTTCGCTATTGTGGAGAATACTTCAAACAATAGTATGTTGACCGACCCGTCTCTACGATGGCAACGAACGAGACAGCAGCGGCATCTACACAAAGAGGACGTAAGCGCTGCACCGCCTGGCCGTGGCTCAGTTGAAGACTAACCACTCTACGAGCTCTACACCAACGACTTAGGAACTGTATATTTTCACTAGTATTGGAAATTGTCTGTACTGATGAGATTTCTTATTTTGTCTGTCGCCTATTGCTTGCGACACAGAACTGTAAAGTTTCAAAGTTAAGTACTGTCATTTATCTTACTGTAATAAAAGTTCATTAATACGATTTGCTTGAATTAGTGTCTAGTGATCCGACATAGCAGGTTTCCTAGGCGCTCCATATTCGACGAGTAGGCAGGACACAACAGACACTATACCACAGTTATTGTTTCACTACACATAACCTTTCCTGGTGCACACTGAAAATTAAGGTGCTCAATTCCTGTAGGGATGACTGAGGGATCATGGGAGTTGAGTGGGAGTGAGACCACTTAATGTGTGTGTGTGTGTGTGTGTGTGTGTGTGTGTGTGAGAGAGAGAGAGAGAGAGAGAGAGAGAGAGAGAGAGAGAGAGAGAGAGTGTGTGTGTGTGTGTGTGTGTGTGCGCGAGCGCGCGCTTGTGGATATGTGTTTAACTTTCATTTAATTCATTATTTTTCAGTTATTTAATATACATTTTGTAAGCTTTCTAAACCAGTATTTTTTAATTTCTATATTGTTGTAGTAACCTATATAACCTGAGTCGAAACAAGGCCCCGGGAGTAGACAACATTCCATTAGAACTACTGACGGCCTTGGGAGAACCAGTCCTGACAAAACTCTACCATCTGGTGAGCAAGATGAATGAAACAGGCAAAATACCCTCAGACTTCAAGAAGAATATAATAATTCCAATCCCAAGGAAAGCAGGTGTTGACAGATGTGAAAATTAACGAACTATCAGTTTAATAAGTCACAGCTGCAAAATACTAACGCGAATTCTTTACAGGCGAATGGAAAAACTGGTAGAAGCCGACCTCGGGGAAGATCAGTTTGGATTCCGTAGAAATATTGGAACACGTGAGACAATACTGATCTTACGACTTATCTTAGAAGAAGATTAAGGAAAGGCAAACCTACGTTTGTAGCATTTGTAGACCTAGAGATAGCTTTTGACAATGTTGACTGGAATACTCTCTTTCAAAGGCCTGCCCTGACACCGCTCCTGGGCCAGATCGCATCCACTGTCAGATGCTGAAACACCTTTCAGTGGACTGCAAGCGACGCCTCCTCGCCCTTTATAACCGTATTTGGGTCGAGGGTGAATTTCCGTCGCAATGGCGGGAAAGCATAGTCATCCCCGTTTTGAAACCTGGCAAGAACCCTTTGGAGGTGGACAGTTACCGTCCCATTAGCCTCACCAACGTTCTTTGCAAGCTTCTCGAACGGATGGTGAGCCGGCGCTTGAGTTGGGTACTGGAGTCTCGGGATCTCCTGGCTCCTTTTCAGGGTGGTTTCCGTAAAGGCCACTCTGCCGCCGACAATCTGGTGAGCCTGGAATCTGCCATCCGTACGGCCTTTGCCCGCCGTCAGCACCTCATCGCTGTCTTTTTTGACATGGGGAAGGCGTACGATACGACGTGGCGCCATCACATCCTCTCTACACGTCATGATTGGGGTATTCGGGGTCCACTGCCGATTTTCATCCGAAATTTTTTTGTCGTGTCGTACTTTCCGCGTGCAAGTAGCGGCCTCCCATAGTGCCTCCCGAGTCCAGGACAGTGGGGTACCACAGGGATCTGTCCTCAGTGTCTGCCTGTTTTTAATTGCAATAAACTGGCTCGCTGCAGCGGTGGGAACTTCTGTCTCAGCTTCGCTGTATGCTGACGACTTCTGCCTCTACTATAGCTCCATTAGCATTGCAGCTGCTGAACGTCAGCTGCAGGGCGTTATCTGCAAGGCGCAGTCTTGGGCTGTAGCGCATGGTTTCCAGTTTTCGGCTGCCAAGACCTGCGTTATGCATTTCTGCCGGCGACAAACGGTCCACCCTGAGCCGCGGCTTTATCTTGCCGGCGAACTTCTTGCTGTGGTGGAGTCACATAGGTTTTTGGGTGTGGTTTTTGATGCCCAGTTGACTTTGCTGCCTCATATTCGGCAGCTAAAACGGATGTGTTGGCAGCATCTAAATGCTCTGCGATGCTTGAGCCACACCAGGTGGGGCGCCGACCGATCTACCCTCTTACGGCTCTACCAGGCGTTAATTCAGTCTCGTCTGGATTATGGGAGCCTTGCTTATGGCTTAGCATCTCCATCTGCACTGCGGGTGCTGGATCCAATCCTAGACAGCGGAATACGACTTGCCACTGGTGCCTTCTGGACAAGCCCTGTCGACAGCATACTTGCGGTTGAAGCGCCAACATTTACTGGCCGCTTATGCTGCCCATGTTTTTAGCTTCCCCGGATATCCAAACTATCGTCTCCTTTTCCCACAGTCAGTCGTCCACCTCCCAGATCGTCGGCCCCGGTCGGGTTGTACGATCGCCGTCCGCGTCCGAAAGCTTCTCTCTGGGCTTGGGGTTTTCCTGTTCCACCTCCTTTCCGGGCCCCTCTGCGTGCACCCCCGTGGTGTGTGCCTTTGGCTCGACTTGGCACAGGGCCCGAAGACTTAGTCCCTCCGGAGGCCTTCCGTCACCGCTTTTATTCCATCCTCGCCATGTATAAGGGCTCTGGCGTTCTTTACACGGACGGTTCGATGGTTGCTGGTCGTGTTGGTTATGCTTTAACTCTAGGGAACCATTCCGAACAACGTTCATTGCCAGCTGGCTGCAGCGTTTTCACTGCTGAGCTGGTCGCCATCGTTCGTGCCCTAGAGTATATCCGCACCTGCTCAGGTGAGTCCTTCGTTATCTGTAGCGACTCCCTGAGCAGTTTACGAACTATCGACCAGTGCTTCCCTCGCTCTCGTCTGGTGATGGGCTGTCCAGGAGTCCCTGCATACTCTTGCCCGTTGCGGCCGATCTGTGGTCTATATGTGGACCCCTGGCCATGTTGGGATACGCGGCAATGAAAATGTTGACCGCCTGGCGAAAGAGGCCACCAGTAAACCATCTCTGGACGTTGGCCTCCCGGCGACTGATTTGCGGGCAATCTTAGGCCGCAAACTTTTCGATTTATGGGACACTGAATGGCGCAACCAGCCCGTGCCAAACAAACTCCTTCCTATCAAGGAGACGACGACTGTGTGGCGGTCATCCATGCGGGTCCCTCGCAAGGAGTCTGTTGTCCTCTGCCTGCTGCGCATTGGACACACTCGGCTGACGCACGGCCACTTATTGCGCCGTGAGGACCCCCCTGTATGTCGCTGCGGTTCCGTTTTGTCTGTGGTCCACATTTTGTTGGAGTGTCGCCTTTTAGCTGTGCTCAGGCTGACGTTTGCGCTGCCTGATACGCTCCCTGCCCTTTTAACAGATGATTCTACCATGGCGGACTTAGTTTTGCGTTTTATTCGGGCAGGGGGGTTTTATCATTTAATCTGAGTGGTTGTTATGTTCTTTTATATTAATTGTGGCCTTTGGCCTACGGTTTTAGACTGAGTTTTTAATATGTTTCTCGGTGGTTGGCTTTTCCGTTTTTTCTCTCTATGGTCGGCCAACCACCATCACACTCTGTGTGATTTTAATTTGTTTTGTCTGATCTCTGAGTCTTTCTTGTCTTGTGTCGTCTGTTGTCTCCATTATCGGTTTTTTTACTCTGTGTTGGTGTTTTTACGTTTTGGAACAAGGGACCGATGACCGTAGCAGTCTGGTCCCTTTAATACCACAAACCAACCAACCAATCTGATGTGTGCCAATTTTGTTTTTTCTATACATTCTAACAGTATCACTGATCAGTAATAATGAACAATAAGTAGCACGTAATTCAACATTCATTGACTTAGTATAAATGCAGTTGTACTAGATTTCTATAAGAAACTAATTTATTTCGCTTGAACTTCTCTAACCACTAATACTACACGCAGTTGCCACGAAGTCAGTGCGATGTCTTCATTTCACTACTCATTATTGTTTGAACTGGACTCTAGTAGTACCGTAGCAGCATAACTGAACCTATAATACGTCTTTTACGTCTCTGCGCTCTTCAAACTAACCATAGATCTCCAGCTTAAATAACAATATTGCCAACGTTCAAACGAAATAAGTGGAAAAAATAGCACCATTTGGAGGAAATTCCCAGATTGGCGCAAGTCGCAAATGTCTTGAAAAGTAGGAGAGAGATATTTCTGCAACGAAATTGCCCAAGGGGCAATAAAATCTGTTTAAATATCTCATATGGTAAAAAAAAAACCAAAAAAAACGACTTGCGATTTCCAGTTAAAGGTCAGTTTCGGGGCACTATAGGGTGCGTCAAAAAAAGTATACACACTTTGAAGAGCCATAGAAAATTTATTTCCCGTTCTACAATGTTAAATTTCTGGAAATGGAAAGCTTGAAGTCCAATTGGAAAAATAAATGTACTTTGCAAATGTGATTAATGTTCAAACTGGTGGCCTTCAGCAGCAATACATTTCTGAGTACGAGTCACCACCGATTTTGTACATCGTACCAAAGTGTCGAATGTGGTTTCTGCGCACACCGCCTAAATCTCATTCCAAAGTGTGTCCAAGTTACATGGTTTACGTCTGTACACCTCATGTTTTACTGTGACCCATAAGCAGAAATCCAGCGTCGTGAGGTCTGGAGAGCGTGCAGGAAACTCGATTGGTCCCCTGCGTCCTATCCACTGGCCTGGCACATTGTGATCCAGGTATGCTCGTACGTCCCTATGATAGTGCGGCGGGGTGCCATCTTGTTGGAAATAAAACTCATCATTACCATATAATGTACGAATGGCAGGGAATATGGAGTCAGCAAGCATTGTTAGGTACGTTTCTCGAGTAACAGTACCTTCAAAGCGGAAAGGCCCAATGAGTCCCCTTGCAGACAAATCGCACCACACATTTACACCAGACAAATTCACGGCCTTTTCAACTGTAATGTGAGGATTATCTTCACCCCAGTACACACAATTGTGCCTATTGACAGTTCCATTGAGTTTGAATTGGGATTCATCCGACCAAATTATGCTACCCATATATCCCGGTTCATGTCTCACCATCTCCTGAACCCATTCACAAAATTCTAACCTTTGATCTGGATCGTCGTCACTTAGCTGTTGCACCAGCTTTGGAATGTACACACGAAACTTGCCATTCTTCAGAATGCATAGTACACTACTAGCACTTACATTACTCTCACGTGCCGCTTGCCTTTAAGATTTTTGAGGCGAACGCTGAAACAGTTCCAAGACCGCAGTTGTGGAGTCATCACTTGTAGCTGTACGAGATCGCCCTGATCGACCTTTATGCACATCACACACTGTTCCATGAATTTCGAATTTGTCTCGTAGACGTGTAATTGTTAACCTTGAAGGTGGATCTGTACCATACTCACTTCTCCACTGTCTTCGAACCGCAGCTACATTCAAACTTCCAGTACCGCTTAATTTTCTGCTTCCGCGCTTCAAAGCTCAAACGCACGTCCGCCGTGTTGCAGTTACTTCCTTCCCACTGCTGCCACCTGTTGAAGAAACATAACATTACTTTCTCACAGATATTGAACCTTGTAGAACGGGAAATAAATTGTCTATGAGAGTTCAAAGTGTGTATACATTTTTTTGACGCACCCTGTATTGTTGAATGTTTGTTTTTGTGTGCATTTTTTATTTTTATTTATTTTTTTATCTAGGTGCCCGGTGAGATAGATGACGAGAGACTTACTTTGAAATCCCCATATGTTCACAGATTTTTCTTCTGGGGCAACATGATTGGCACTGAAGCTGAAATTTCGTCCTTTCCTTCTTGGATCAACAAACAGTTCATAGAGACTGTGCTGAATCACGGACACGACGAAACTAAGCTGATAGTGGAAACCATCGACCTCCAACCTGGCTGCAAAGAGGGCATGAGCCACACAAGCAACATCTTCAGGGTTGCAGCCACCGTCAGACGAGGAGAATCCGCCACCTGTGAAAAGAGAAGCATCATACTAAAGTGCCTGCAGGAAAACTGGGAGACTAAAGACGTGCCGAAGGACAACGACCCGACTGAGATGGAGACGTTGCTGCTGGGTGAGGTGATGCCAGAGGTGCACAGGCTGCTGAGCAGTGCGGAGGGCGAGGCGTTCCGGCCTGTGGCGCCGCTCTGCTACTTGACAGGTAGAAGCCCCGTCCCGTTCCTCGCCATAGAGGACCTCTCGCCGGCCGGCTTCAGGACGGCGGATCCTGCGCGCCCTCTTGACTACCAGCACTGCGCAGCAGTTATGCGCGCATACGCCCGCCTGCACGCCGCCTCGGCGAGGGTCCTCAAAGACCGGCCCCACTACAAAACACTCTGTGACCCGAAGAAGAGCGTGACGGAGGGCACACAGCAGTACTTCCGACAGCTCTCTGACAAAATCTTTAAAGCGGCGGCACGGCAGCTTAGAGTTCACAAAGGATACGAGAGCTACGCTGAAAAGTATGAACGGCTTGCAGAAAAATACACACGTGACGTCTTCAGGTACTGGAGATCAAGCGAAATAAGACTGCCCGTTATGCTGCATGGCGACTGCTGGAAGAACAATTTTATGTTCACATATGTGAATAAAAATATTACAGATGTTAGACTTATAGATTTTCAGGTAAGATCATGATTTTATTTTCGTATTGACCAACATGGGCCATGCAACAACTTCATCTTCTTTATTACTTATTTTCTATTACTCTAGTACTCCACCTTCTCCCTTGTTCCTGCTACCTTAGCGCTGTCCATTTTTTTTCTAATTTCTTATTCTTTTGTGCTTTGAATACCTCCTGAAATTAATAAATTATTCTTAAAAAATTTTGCATTGTTATACCTAATTCGGCAACGGCCTCGTCGCAGTGGATACACCGGTTCCCGTGAAATCACTGAAGTGAAGCGTTGTCGGGCGTGGTCGGCACTTGTATGGGTGACCATCCAGGCCGCCATGCGCTGTTGCCATTTTTCGGGGTGCATTCAGCCTCGTGGTGCCAATGGAGGAGCTACTCGACTGAATAGTAGAGGCTTCGGTCAAGAATACCATCATAACGACCGATAGAGCGGTGTGCTGACCCAACGCCCATCCTATCCACATCCTCCACTGAGGATGACACGGCGGTCGGATGGTCTCGGTAGGCCACTCGTAGCCAGAAGACGGAGTGCTTTTTTATATCTAATTCCTTGATTTTATTTCTTTCTCGTCAATAATGATAATAATAATTTATTTTATTTATCGTATGGCAATACAGAGACATAACAAAGAAACAGACGAATCACTAATATAACAAACGTTAATAATTGCAAACAAACGTTATTAATATAGCAAAGTTTAAGGATTACAAACAAACATAGAAACTGGCACTTAGCATAGCTTATGCCTTCTATATTTATGTGACAAATTCGAACCACGGGTCCGAGTTTCCTGGTCAGAGGGACCTGAGAAGGGCCGTTTGGTCTGTCTGGTGACATAACTCTTACTGAAAGTGTCTTATAGTCAGGAGATCGTCAGATTATCTGACTGCCAGTATGTGCTAGTTCATTTAGCGTTACCCAGGGTGCACGTGTAGTGTTATATTACGGACGCGAACTAGCTTTACACCCCAATAATAACAACGAGCCTATGGCATTGGTGGCCGGGAGACCCCTAGTGGGGCGGTTCGGCCGCCGCTCCACAAGTCCTTTAACGCCACTACGGCGACTTGGGAGTGAATGAAGATGAAATGAAAGACACACCACACCCAGAAATCTCGAGGCAGAGAAAATTCCTGACCCAGCCGGGAATCGAACCCGGGACCCCGTGCCCGGGAAGCGAGAACGCTACCGCAAGACCACGAGCCGCGGACTCTTTCTCGTTGCTTCATTATTTATGTAGATAGGCTGTTGTTGACACTGTTCACTTCTTTGCCCAGAAATACAGCAATGTTTACTTCGTTAGCCTGTTATCATTGATTAGGCAGACCAATTCAAAAAATATTAACCTTCACTTTGCCATTACATCAGATACTTTTTGTATGTTTTGTTAGATCTACTCACTACTTTTCGTTGTCGAACCAAGTGTAGTTTTCACTGCACGTATAACAACGAGTGGACAAAAGTCATGAGTCATGTGATACGTCATAATACTGTGTCGCACCTCTTTCTGCCTGGCAGTGCGCTGCAGCTCGACGTGTCATGGACTCAACAAGTCGTTGGAAGTCCCCTGCAGAAATATTGAACCGTGCTGCCTACATAGCCGTCCATAATTGCGGAAGAGTTGCCGGTACCGGATTTTGTGTACGAGCTGTCATCTCGATTATGTCCCATAAATGTTCGAAAATGTTCGATGAGATTGATGACGGGCGATCAGGATAGCCAAATTATTCGCTCGAATTGTCCAGAATGTTCTTTAAATCAGTAGCGAACAATTATGGTCCATTCACAAAGAGCTTCGTCGTCCATAAAAACTCCATTGTAGTTTGGGAACACGATGTCCACGAACGACTGCAAATGGGCTCCAGGTAGTTCAGAGGAACCAGTCTGTTCTATGTAAACACAGCCCACGCCATTATGGTGCCACCACCGGCTTTCACAGTGCCATGTTGGCAACTTTGATCCATGGCTTCGTGGGGTCTTCGTCATACTCGAACCAAACCATCATCTCTTACCAACTGAAATTTGGACTCATACGACGAAAGCACTGTTTTCGTCGTCTAGGGTTGACGAGCCGAGGATATGCGCTGCAGGCGATGTCGTGCTGTTAGCAAACGACGTCACGTCGGTCGTCTGCTGCCATAGCTCCTTAACGCCAGATTTCGCCACACTGTCGTAACTGATACGTTCGTCTTAAGTCCCTTATAGATTTATGCTGTTATTTCACACAGTCTTGCTTGCCTGTTAGCACTGACAACTCTAAGCAAACGACGCAGCTCTCGGTCGTTAAGTGACATTGTAGACATCTGAATACTCAGTTCATTAACGATTTCTGAGATGAAATGCCCCGTGCGTCCAAATCTAACTAGTGTTTTGCGTTCAGAGCCTGTTAATCGAACGGCGATAATCACGTAGGAAACTTTTCCACATGAATCGCCTGAGTGCAAATGACATCCCTGCCAATGCACTGCCTTTTTGTACTTTGTGTACGCGGCGCTACCGCCATCTGTAGACGCGCATATCTGTACCCCGTAACTTTCGTTACCTCAGTGCATTCTTCAAATGATCCTTATTTCTTGTTTTGTAAATAAAACCATCTTTTCATCCTGCAACTTAATTTATTTTTTCAAGACGCGTCTGGGAAAAATAAGTTGCATAAAAAAGGCGGTTTTATTTACAAAACAGGTATTTCTGTGCTTGCTGCGGAGGGTGGCCAAGCAAACAGACATGTAATCCTACTTTCAAGTATCTCTATTCTGTCCATCTTGCAGTCCACAGTTAAGCATTTACATTTATGCAAAAATTTTGGTCTCACAGGTGTGGCATGGTGTTTTAGTGCAAAATTTTATTTTATGTATATTTACTTTCTTCTTCATTCCTTAAACAAGTGCCCAGGCAGGCAGCCTGCGATCTCACCTAGTGCAGTGCCAGGTTCTTTTCAGCCAAATCCCAGGTGAGCTGGCAACACGACAAATAAGTATCCAATTGGGAATATTGGGGAGTGGATTCCCAGTTCCTACATTTATCTTACGTCCAAGGAAAGAGTTCGAAACACCATGGTCGGAACTCAAGGGCTGGAGCTATTTAAAATTTGTGTCCGCGATAATATGTCTCGGAGAAAGATATGAATGCCTAGTACATTTCCGCATATTCATTATTGTGTGTAGACGTGACTCACACAATGTCCACAATATCTTTACTGAAATATCTAGAGTTCTTGGAAACTAAACTTTTTTTTTCGTTCTCTAGGTGGAGCGGGCAGTTAGAGTAATTACTCACATAGAACCAGGGACTTTTTAGCCAAATATCATGCGAGGGTGCGGAGCACAGATAGTCCCAGATGGGAATATTTGGAGCGTATTTCTAGTTCCAGCACACGGCTTACGACTGTGGAAATCTCCCAAAAACGCTGGTCACAACTGAGGGATCAAAGCTGTTTTTAATCTAATTAGGGGCCACTATGACCCTCACACATAATTAATGCCTTGTGTATGTGAAAATGTGTTTGCTTATGAATGCACAATGTCAAGGCGTTGATTTGCATCACTACCCAGCGCAGCTGATGCTAACGACGATGTGGGACCGTTCCATTAGTAGTCTTGGTATTAACATGTTACTTCCTGATACTGTTTGAAAAGGCAGTTCTGAGGGTAAACGAGTGACAGAATGCGCAAAAGTGACCTAATAATGCCTGAATAGTTTTTGATGGATGAATCCAAAGTATCATCATCATAAAATTTCGTAGCGGCAGGGCACTTTAATTTAGTTTCTGAATAAGCTGACACATTGATGTTCATCCTGAACCCCTACATGAGTGGACTACCAATAGTTGCTAAAGACAGAATGTTCTCTGTTTAGAAGACGTTATCCGAAACATAAGTTTAGTGGTTTAGTGAGGACCCTGGAGAATGACATCTGCTCATGTGAGCACTTGCCAGAGTTTGAAAGGGGCATCTGCATGTGGTCGGCTGGTCGAAGTATGCCTTATCCACGCAAGTGGCCTGTTTGTATGTGGCAGTGCACAATGATCGACTGAATGGCAACTAAAGGATAACCACAGACGCCGGCAAAATTGCATACGTGCACAAGGCTCACCATACATCTTTCACATCTTTTCATATTTCTACTTTATGTTCTGCTCCCATTATTAAACTGTCTCTGTGTGGGAGGGGTGGGGTGATAGGGGCCACTGGCATTTGCCCGAGTTCCAAGGGACACATCCCTAAAACCTCAGACGGGGTCGTGTTCTATTTTACTTTTATCTTATTCTATTATTTAGTTCTATTCTATGGTTCAAATGGCTCTGAGCACTATGGGACTTAACATGTGTGGTCATCAGTCCCCTAGAACTTAGAAATACTTAAACCTAACTAACCTAAGGATATTACACACATCCATGTCCGAGGCAGGATTCGAACCTGCGACCGTAGCGGTCACGCGGTTCCAGACTGAAGCGCCTAGAATAGCTATGCCACCACGGCCGGCAATCTCTTCTATAGCTAAAACATACTTTCCCAAAAGTCGACCATTGGCCCTCTTTGCCATAATCTTCGCATGCTCGTTCCATTTCATATAGCTTTGCTACGCTACGCTACTGAATCAAGCGAGACACTACTCATGCTGTATCCGAACTATATGGGTTTGTTTCACCTACTCATCCTCATTAACTTCCATGTTTTCACATTTAGAGCTAGCTGCCATTCATCACACAAACTAGAAACTTTATCCTCCTACAGTGATAGAATCAGCAGCACATAACCGCAGATGCTGCCCACCCTGTCCGCCAGATCATTTGTGTATGTCGAGAATAATAGAGGTCCTACCACACTACTCCGGGGCACTCCTGGCGATACTCTTGTCTTTGATGACCACATGCCGTCGAGAACAACATACTGGGTTCTGTTCTTAAAAATCTTCGAGTCACTACCATATCTGTGAACCAGTTCCATATACTCGTACCTTCGTTAACAGTCTGCCGTGGGGTATGGTGTCAAATGGTTTCCGGAAATCTAGAAATTCGGAATCAGCATGTTGCCCTTCATCCATAGTTTGCAGTATATTATGTGAGAAACGGGTGATGCTATGCTGTTTCATGCGTTTGCTTCTCTCTCTCAAGGAAATTTATTATATTGTAACTGAGAATCAGTTCGAGAATTCTGCAGCAAACATATGTTAAGAATATTGGTATGTAATTTTGCTGGTCCGTTCTTTTATGGCCCTTTTCCAGTCGCTTGGGACTTCGCTCTAGGCGAGAGATTCGCGATAAATGCAAGCTAAGCAAGGGGCCAATGACGGTTAGTCTCCTTTGTAAAACAGGAATGGGATTTCATCCGGACCTAGCGGCTTACTTGTTGTCAGCCCTTTCGGTTGTTTCTCTACGCGGGGATGCTTATTACTAAGTCGTCCATATGAGAAAATGTTCGATAGTCAAACGATGGTATTTTTGTACGATTCTCGTGAGTGAAAATTTTCTTAAATGTTACATTTAAGCTTTCGTTTTGCTATCTTCAGCTGCTGCAGCAGACTGTCAACGAGTGACTTATTGGAAGATTTAGACCTGCTTAGAGATCATAGGATCAGAATTTTCTCGGGTTCTCTGCCAGATCTTTTGCTAGGATATGACGGTGGTAGTTATTGAATACTTTGCGCATAGACCTTTTCACAGACACACGAATCTCTACAAATCTTTGCTTGTAGTAATTTGTGCCTTCTCTTTTGAACCGAGGGTGTAACAGCCTGTGCTTCCTGAGCATTTTCCGAATTTCCTTGTTAATCGATGCTGGCTCTTTTCCGTCCTTAATCCGCTTACTAGGCACGTAGTTCTCCAGACTGCGATATACAGTCTGTTCAAGCTTTGCCAGTAATTCCTCTACGTCCATCTTAGTGGGTCTAAGTGACGTCACTTCACTGTCTGAGGGAGATGCTAACAGCTGCTTATCTGCTATTTTCTAGCAGAAACACTCTGCTAGCCCTCTTGATCCACCACGATCACTCAACCCGTCTTTATATTGACAGTGTCGGTAAGGTCTGGCCTGCTTGTAGACCCACTGCGTGTGGGCTGTCGAAATAGCTGATCAAATCAAGACAGTTTGCGGAAAATGTGTTCACAACTCAAAACTACCGCCCCCCCCCCCCCCATCTGTAAACCACCCTGTAATGAATCCATACTCGATAGGCTGAAGTTAGTACTACGTGATCTGGATTTTACGCGATTCTGACTGTAGGCTTTCTTTGAATAACACGTAAAATTATCCAACTATTTATTTGGTTTCACCTTAACCTGTTATACGCTACCATGTAACTTCACTCTGACACTCAACTTCGCCCTTAATAGAGACAATATTTTTCTCAACTCCAATAGACACTCACCCGCCTATGGCGTCTAATCTGTCTTTCCGAGATATGTTCCATAAGTAGCGATATTACGATGGTGTGCTCAGAGACTGTGTTGTTTCTTGTTCTTGGATGCAGTCTACCAATTATTCTGTAGGTCTTTCTGTTCTTCAAGCCATTTGTTTTACTGGCTAGTCAAACTGCTGCTGCGAATTTTAGAATTATCTCGTAAAAGCTTTTTATTATGTACTAGCGTTTCATCCCTGGTAGCATGCAGCTATCGATGTATTAGTTTCAGTATGTTCCTCAAGTTTTCTAAGATTGTAATGTTGCGCGCGGTACCTCAGGATGGCTATCAGACTCTCATCCAACAAAATCAGTGCCAGTGCATTCTAACGCAAAGCAGTGAAACAAGTGACCATTTTGTTGCTCATTTAACTTGATATTCTAATCGCTGAAATAAAATCACGTGAGCTCCCGCATTCCCTATCACCTTCTAGGTGCTTAACTTTTTTTGTCCGAGAATGTTCCTCTTAATCTGTAGGCACCAGAGACTTATCCAGTAAAGATGTTGTAAAGTTACTGTTTTGCTGTCTCAGCTCAGCAAAGTGCACAGCGGAGCTGCGGACCTGCTGTACTTCCTGTACATGAACGCCAGCGAGGAGGTGCACCGCGACCACCTGGACACGCTGCTGGCCGACTACCACGGCACGCTGGTGGCGCTCCTGCGTCAGCTGGACATGGCTGCCGAGGCTGACAGCTACCCCCTGGAGGCTCTCGTTGAGGACATGCAGACGGGAGGGGCCTGCGCTGTCTTCTTCTGCGCGCTCAGCTGTATGTCGGTCACGTCGCACAAGTACGGTGCCGAGTTCGAGAAGTTGTTCCATCGTGCGGACTACTCGGGGTCTTTCCTGGAAGATGCTTTCAGAAATCCCTACTCTGTTTCCTATTTGAAATACCTCACACCAATATTTGACAGAAAGGGTTTCCTATGAGCTAACTGGGCCACAGAGTGCTTTAGTAAGTTCCTGTATCAACAACAACGGTACGTGGTGCAATCAGCACACAAGTACTTTGACCAGTGCTCTCTGACGTATTTCTGTTACGGTTTTACTGTTGTTCATTTTTGTGGTGAGAACACTGAAAAATAAAGTCTTGGTTTTCTCTAGAATGTGGCTGCAACTGTGAACTTTATAGAATACAATGAGTCTGAGAAATACAATGCTGATAAAACTGTACCCATATTTTATCACATCTTGCCACTGTTTTCTCCTCCATTGTTCACCACATTTGAATTTGTTACAGGAGAGTAGCAGCCGTTTCAAACCACGACCACTGCTTAAACCAGCGATGAAACTGCCAAAAGAAGAAGTCTTTCAGCATTGTATCTGATAGTCAGGCTGGCGTGGGGACACAAATGAAGGGAGATTAGCATTTAACGTCCCATTATCGATGTAGGCGTTACAGAGTTCAAGATCACCTTGGTGAAGGACGAGGAAGGAACTTTCCCATGCCCTTTTAAAAGGAACCACGCTGGCATATGCTGGAACAATTCTGGGAACCGCAGGATCTAGATGGTTGGACAGGCATTGGAACTGTCATACACCCTAATATGAGAATAGTTTTAATATTTTTGTGGGATCTAAAATTTAAAAACCTATCTCACACCGGCCTGATTTAGCTTCACTGATCAGGATAATAAAAAACATGCGTATATTAAGGGAATTTTGATTCACAAAGCAGGCTTATCACATTCACACAGTTCAATACTCTTCTATCCTGGTTAAATTAAGCTTAACTTAAATTCCATAAGGCAGTGAAGCAATTTCGAAGTCTCAGTGCGACGAAAATTGTCAGTCGATCTCCTGAAAACATTTGTAATAATTATTAACTTTCGGTGATCACATGGGGAAAACCGGAGATCTGCTGGTAAGACCGTGTTAGCCTATTTATTTGAAGTAATAAACTGGATATCTTGAGCATACAAAACGGCAGGTTCGTCCAGTGTAAATCAGACGTTCCCCACTGATACCGTGCAACACAGCGTAGTAAGCAGACACTGTCAATAATAATCAGTTAAATAATACGCGAACACACTTACTTTAGTTTAGTTCATGTATTAAATTCCTTCTCATACAGAATCTGATCAAGATGGCGACTAGCTCAACAGTACATACACATACATCTTCGTTCTTTCATGGCTAATCGGCAAGATCTCCTTCATTCTTTTTTCATAAGAGAAAACATAGATAGCAGAGAAGCCATTCCATGGCGTAAATGCACGCTCCAAGGAATAATAGGGCTTGAAACTACTTTGCATTGATAATCATCGTATATTAAAGTTTAGGAATCGGTAAGATGAGAAGAGATATATATCGAGATATGTACTAAGTTATATAATTTATAAAATTTCTGAAAATATCGCGGAGAGACCGCTGCAAGAGACATTACATCGTGTCTTATTGAAAACCTCGCCTCTTAAACGGAAAGATGGAGGAACCCCTTAATGATACCAGCAAGTGCCGGGTGTCAGAGTATTTCAAACCATTTTACTATCTGGCGATATGGTGTGCTATTCAGGGTGCTCAGGGTAGGAGGATGGACAACTAGCCAGTAATGGTGGACATGGAAAATCTCGTTTTCCTGTGGAACAAAGTTCGAGAACAATTAGAGCAAAGAGGTGGGGATGTTTATCATGCTTAGATGGAAGCCAGATCCAGAGAAAATGGTCGTATGTGGTCCAACGCTCTTGCTGTGTCTTGCAACCCACACATCATTCTTCTCCAGCACTCATTACTGCCAAATCACGTTGGTGTATGTGGCTGGTTTGTCAGCAGATTACAAGGGACTACAGCTTCTGCTGAGACTTCGAATTTGTCTGGAACATAGGACACAGTCAAGGTGTTTCGAAAATACGCCGAAAATTTAAGAGGAAGAAAATTTTTAATTGGCAACAAAAATTCACGACTCGAACAATACTGTCAGGGCGACCAGCATTTCCTTCCCCCTTGTATAGATGGCAGGGTAATTCATCGTAAGGGCTCAACAGCTAGGAATAACATGGGTCTATTTGGCTGAAATTGCCATATTGAAAAAATTGTACATTAATGCTTCTACACAGGAACAGGCATTAGTCCAAAATACACAAACAACTAGTATTAGCGTAGACCCTTGTAGAGACATAATAAAAAAATGATAAGACGTTAGATAACAAGGAGAAGCTTTACAAAAATGTAAAATTCTGTAAGGATGTGAACACAAAGTATATATGTTTTTTAAATTTATTTTTATAAAACCACAGGATGCAACCTCCATGAGTATCTTCTAAAATTCCGTTACAATTAATCCTTTCATCCTAAACGAATGCATTACAAGCGAAATCCGTTAAATCACAATCTTACAAATAAATTTATGGAACGGATCCTGTAACATAAATTTAACCACAGATCATTCAAAAAAAAAAAAAATAAAAAAAAGAGTAAGCCATACAGTGACCTTGCAAGCTTGGGTATAAGGAGTTACAGGCGGCGACGTTCGCCTGGGGAAGAGTTAAGATCAAAGTCAAAATTGAAATTTCACGATGCTAAACTGAAATCTACAGAGGCAGCAAAAGTGGGACAACTCTTGTGAAATACAAAAAAATGAGATAATGGAAGTTAGTCCACTAGAGCAGTTTCTTGGAATGATTTTAGAAACTACTCTTAAAGATTTCTACATCTCTAAGTAGCAGTCGCGCAGTTCCCGACTGAAGCGCCTAGAAACGCCATAAATATGCATAGACTCTCTTCTTACCACAAAATAGAAGCTTAACTCAAAATGACAACGTAACCAAAGCAAATAGAAAATCAGACAAGTTTTTCAGCTACCTAATATTGTCTTGCATTCAAGTTCTAAGGCCACCGACTTTTTTTCTCCGGACTGGAAAGAGATAGAAACATGCGCATTATTTTAAAATGAGGCCGCATTCATTGTCAATACGTCCCAGATATGGCAGCACCGTACGGCAGATGGAATTTTACCGCCAGCGGCGAGAATGAGAACTGTTTTAAATACTTAAAGTGGCGACGTTTTCCTTACTTGAACAGCGTGCAATCATTCGTTTTCTGAATTTGCGTGGTGTGAAACCAATTGAAATTTATCGACAGTTGAAGGAGACATGTGGTGATAGAGTTATAGGTGTGTCGAAAGTGCGTTCGTGGGTGCGACAGTTTAATGAAGGCAGAACATTGTGTGACAACAAACCGGAACAACCTCAGGCTCACACAAGCTGGTCTGACGACATGATCGAGAAAGTGGAGAGAATTGTTTTGGGGGATCGCCAAACAACTGTTGAACAGATCGCCTCCAGAGTTGGCATTTCTGTGGGTTCTGTGCACACAATCCTGCATGACGACCTGAAAATGCGAAAAGTGTCATCCAGGTGGGTGTCACGAATGCTGACGGACGACCACATGGCTCCCATGTGGCATGTTGCCAAGCAATGTTGACACGCAACGACCGCATGAATGGGACTTTCTTTTCGTCGGTTGTGACAATGGATGAGACGTGGATGCCATTTTTCAATCCAGAAACAAAGCGCCAGTCAGCTCAATGGAAGCACACAGATTCACCGCCACCAAAAAAATTTTGGGTAACCGCCAGTGCTGAAAAAATGATGGTGTCCATGTTCTGAGACAGCGATGGCGTAATCCTTACCCATTGCGTTCCAAAGGGCACTACGGTAACAGGTGAATCCTACGAAAATGTTTTGAAGAACAAATTCCTTCCTGCACTGCAACAAAAACGTCCGGGAAGGGCTGCGCGTGTGCTGTTTCACCAAGACAACGCACCCGCACATCGAGCTAACGTTACGCAACAGTTTCTTCGTGATAACAACTTTGAAGTGATTCCTCATGCTCCCTACTCACCTGACCTGGTTCCTAGTGACTTTTGGCTTTTTCCAACAATGAAAGATACTCTCCGTGGCCGCACATTCACCAGCCGTGCTGCTATTGCCTCAGCGATTTTCCAGTGGTCAAATCGGACTCCTAAAGAAGCCTTCGCCGCTGCCATGGAATCATGGCGTCAGCGTTGTGAAAAATGTTTACGTATGCAGGGCGATTACGTCGAGAAGTAACGCCAGTTTCATCGATTTCGGGTGAGTAGTTAATTAGAAAAAAAATCGGCGGCCTTAGAACTTGAATGCAACTCGTACATCGTAAATACAGAGTTAAAGGCTGCTAACACAACATTTCGGCAGATTCTATTCATGGCAAGCCACAAACCTACATCACATAATATTTGGCAAAAGTCAGAATCCAGGCAACATATTAATCAAAAGAGCGTATTCCATAGAGGACTGGCCTCTATCCAAAACGACTGTAACTCGTTTACAGTCCGTTTCATTATTAGAGAAAACATAAATCACAGAGAGACTATAAACATTTGGTATGAAGCTTCCTACCCATAGCTGAATCTCGTAATACACTGAAAAACATGTTAAATGGTAATGGCCTATTCCAATGAACAAGGCACATAAATTACAATACTTACGTGCACCGACACATTCGAAATTAGGGTGGTACTAAAGTCCAGTTACAAAAGCTTATTCCTTCCTTAAACTAGTTTTACACATTTAAGATTTCTCACATTTAAAATTCTTAGGTAAGTGGCAAACATTAGGAAAATAATTACAAATTTCACCTTCAGATAACTTTATTCATTACTGCGAAAAGGATGAGATTCAAGTGGAACATCGTAAGGTGAGGCGTCGTCTACGCACAAAAATAGCGCAGTTGCTCCTAACTGGATGAAGGCCAAGAGTTGAGAAATATGAATTGAGAGCACAGCATTGAGCGTGTCTTTCCCAAATGTAAGCGTATAAAGTGACCACAAGAAGTGATTGTGGAAAATACATTCACAGGAACCATGACAACCTGCCATGATTTAAATAAGTCAACAGAAGACGATGCAAGGGCGAGGGCAGGCTGTAGGGAGAAAGCTATGATAGGTATCTTAACTACGATGGCTGCTGGTGAGAAAGGCAGGCTTGTGCGATAAACAGTGGACTCTGAGGGAGGGCTCTGAGGCAGTGGCTAGTTTCACAGGTAGCGCTGGCTTTGAAACACGAGGAGCCGCATCCGTTGTGTAAACATATCACGGTACTTTACAGATGCAGAATCAGCCCCCGCAGCGAGTCACATCGAACCATACAGAAAACTTTTATAATCTGTGTTGTGGACTGGCAAGACAGCCAATCCACAATGACGGGTAGCCGAAAGGCACGCGTTTAAGCTCACGCAGGCTGGCGTGAGGTCTGGAACAGTTAAAGGAGTCTAGTAAAAAAGATACATAGCTGCTGGAATACTTAACTTTAATCCATAATTGGTGAACATCGGTCGGACGGTACATGCATCACAAGATAAATAGCAAATAATAATGGCGCCTTGCTAGGTCGTAGCAAATGACGTAGCTGAAGGCTATGCTAACTATCGTCTCGGCAAATGAGAGCGTAATTTGTCAGTGAACCATTGCTAGCAAAGTCGGCTGTACAACTGGGGCGAGTCCTAGGAAGTCTCTCTAGACCTGCCGTGTGGCGGCGCTCGGTCTGCAATCACTGACAGTGGCGACACGCGGGTCCGACGTATACTAACGGACCGCGGCCGATTTAAAGGCTACCACCTAGCAAGTGTGGTCTCTGGCGGCGACACCACAATCTGTCCAACATAATGCACAAAAACGTATATGACAGTAAGGGAAACACAATCGTAATTGTGACTTATTAAAGCTTGCTAATATAAGGATAAAAAGGGCACGCCAAATGACCATGCTTTTTTAGGAACGCTTTAAGTCATGACTATCCGTTCATCTCGCATCGCTTGTTCTTAAAACCGAAACAAATTTCGCTTTTGTTTTTGGCTCATATGTTCCACTTAGAACTGAAGTTAGGAGGTGACAGTTAACAGACGGATACAAATGATGGTGTTCAGAGGTTACTGGTTGTGGCAGGTTACATTAGAATGGTCTTTAGGAACAGCGTCACTGGTTGGATGTTGGGCAAGAACAAGGAGACTCACTTCTAACAATAAAATCATGGAAACCAGTACTGGCAGGACTCGAAGGTAAGTAAAGCACAATGATTTGATACATAATGGAGGAAAAGACTATAGATCTGGCCATGATCGAGCCAGAAAAATACACACACCAAAAAAAGGTTTACATCACCCCGGTTCCCACAACTCCTGAAGACAGATATTGACTGTGGATATTGTGTCACAGACACAGTCCCATTTACTGTTCAGAGATGTTACTGAACCCGCCCAAAGATGTAAACAACCATGCATGAGCAGCGCCTATTAGACGGAGGGAGTCCGACAGCCGGTTAGTTCCACTCATTCCACCAGGAAGGAGGTACACGGCTCGTGTTGTCTGTAGTTCAACCATGCTTAGATGGTCAATACAGCGGTTCGATCGCATCCGCACTGTTACTTTGTGCCAGGAAGATTTCTCAACAAGGGAAGTGTCCAGGTGTTTCGGAGAGAACCGAAGCGATGTTGTTCGGACATGGAGGAGATACAAAGACACAGGAACTGTTGATGACATGCCTCGCTGAGGCCGCCCAAGGGCTACTACTATAGTGGATGACCGCTACATACCCATTATGGCTCAGATGAACCATGACAGCAACGCCACAATGTTGAATAATACTTTTCGTGCAGCCACAGGACTCAAACTGTGCGCAATAGGCTACGTGATGTGCGTCCATGGCGAGGTCCATCTTTGCAACCACGACACCATGCAGCGTGGTACAGATGGGCCCAACAACATGCCGAATGGACCGCTCAAGATTGGCATCACGTTCTCCTCACCGATGAGTGTCGAATATGCCTTCATCCAGACAATCATCGGAGACGTGTTTAGAAACAACCCGCTCAGGCTGAACGCCTTAGACACACTGTCCAGCGAGTGCAGCAAGGTGGTGGTTCCCTGTTGTTTTGGGGTGGCATTATATGGGGCCGACGTACGCCGCTGGTGGTCATGGAAGGCGCCGTAACACCTGTACGATACGTGAATGCCATCCTCCGATCGATAGTGCAGCCATATCGGCAGCATACTGGCGAGGGATTCGTCTTCATGGACGACAATTCGCGCCCCCATCGTAGACATCTTGTGAGTCACTTCCTTCAGGATAACGACATCGCTCGACTAGAGTGGACAGCGTGTTCTCCAGACATGAACCCTATCGGGCATGCCTGGGATTGACTGAAAAGGGCTGTTTATGGACAACGTGACCCACCAATCAGTCTGAGGGATCTACGCCGAATCGCCGTTTAGCAATGGGACAATCTGCACCAACAGTGCCTTGGTGAACTTGTGGATAGTATGCCACGACAAATACAGACATGCACCAATGCAAGATGGGGTAAAACATGAGAATATTATATTCTGCTTAATAGAAACAACACAAAAATTTTAAATGTCCATAGATACGTCCATCAAAATCAGGTTAAGAACATAGATTAAATTCAAACGAGCTCCGTACCTTGCTTTGTGCACTTCGAATCGTGAATGGAATCGTTAAACACTTGTGGTGCCCCTGACGTGTACGTCTAGACTAAGCTTCAAAAGGTGTTTTGTTAGCCAGCCACAGAGTATAAGACCAACACTTCTTCTTTCTCTTTAGCCCATATCTACATGGGGTCGACCTGTTAATCTGAAATTGGCATGTTAGTGATGTTCATGGCCTAATGGCACCTCTTCACACGTCGTCGATGGGATGGTAACTCTTACTCTCCTTTTCGACGCCGCAGTCTCTATCTGCTATAACGCCAATAATAGCCACATGACCGTTACACAGCGTCGAATGAAATATCACAGCGCGGGTGTTAGAGAATCATAACGAATGTTCAGGAAAAGACAGAAATAGGGCAACCCGAAGTAGTTACGAATGAAAGAAATAGAAACGTCAGGGGATTCAAGACTGAACGAGAGTAGAAGAGTTGAATGGACTGTCATATTCGAGTAGTGCAACTTTCATCTGCGTGTGTGTGTGTGTGTGTGTGTGTGTGTGTGTGTGTGTGTGTGTGTGGCCGTCGAAATGACCTCATGGCAATAAGTTTTCAGTCGACAATTTATTCAGGGATCTTTCCCGTGCCTGACTTGACTGGGGACGACCGTTGGTTGGTCGCTCGGACTGTCGTCGCAGCCGCGACGTGCATTTGGTCTTCTGACCGCTTCTGGCTTTTCTTTGTGTTTGTGCTGACATATAATTCGTCCATGTTGTTTCACAGTAACTGGCTTTAGTATTGTGAGTTGTTGGTTGAATTGTTTTCCCGGATCCATGTGTACGTTGTGGTTTTGAATGAGCAGTTATTTTAATGCTGTCTGCGTACTGAATTTGGTGGGAAATTGCAAACGGAGATCAGTTCGGCTTCAAACGGAGCAGCAAGGAGGTCCACAGCGTGAGGGCAGGCCGGGACCGCTGGCGGCGTGCAGGCACTGTCAGACTGAGGGGCTGCAGCCGACGACCGAACCTAGGACGTTTGAAGTTGAGTGAACCGTGTCCAAGACTGAAACCTCCACTGTTTGAGATCTCGCTGTTGTTTGAGTGTTGCTGCTCCCAGGGTCAGTGACACCAACCGCAACAAGTGGAGTCTGTCAGGTTGGCGGAAGCTATTAGCCGCCTTCTACTCCTTCATGTTACTTTGGGTTTAGTATTATTCTTCTTAGTGAAGTGCAACCAGCGACATTTTTTGCCTTGTGACCGCTAATGCTCCAGTTAGCTGCCCTGGAGGTTAGCGTACTTTTTGGGCAGTGTACCTTTCCTTGTCGTGTTGATGCTGTCCGACACGGTGTGTAGTTCGACAGCCTCTTGAATTGTACTTTCTATATGTTTTGGGGAGATCTACCTTGGTTATAGTGTTTCCTTCGGCCTTGGGTGTGTTTCTGAAGACGTGGTGCTGTCCGTCTCCTCGCCCTTGCCTAAAAATATTCCATCGTTGTACCGGTGATCGGACATTAGGCGGATTGGTTAGCCGGTAGGTCGGCGCTTAAGCTACCCCTAAAGTTGTCATCCTGTTACGTGAGTTCAACTCATGGATGCCTGTCTCACCGCTTACACAGCTGTAGTCACCTTCCTCAGGTCGATCCAGGGAGCACTGTCTGTATATCACTCCGTATTATTTTGACAAGCTGACATAATTGTTTAAAATTTACTATAATGTTTTAACATGTTATTGCCTTCCCCACTTGTAATTCCGGCCTTCAGCCGTTAAATAGTTTGTAACACTGCTTGTGGCCTTCAGCTGACAAATTATTTTCAATGTTCTCTTAATAAGGCCTGCAGCTGTCACTATATTGTTTTAAAAAAGATTTTATTATTTTAACATGCAACTGCCTTCCTTACTTGTAATTCAAGCCTTTAGCCGTTGAGTATTCTGAAAACTGTCTGTGGCCTTCAACCCCCAATAATTTTGAATTCCCTCTTAATCAGGCATTCAGCCGTTAATTGTTTGTAACGTTGCTTGTGGCGTTCAGCCGACAATAACTGGCAATTCATGTAATAAGGCTTTCAGCCGCCAGTTTAGTAAAATCTTTTAAAAATGACTTGAGAGTTTAGTCTTTTAAAAAATAAAGTGTATGTGTTTTCTGTGCAACCAACGGTACTAATTAGGCCCCGTCCACACCTTTCCTGCTTTCCGTAAGTCCCACGTCTCACCTACCAACGATTATTTATTTATTTGTTTATTTATTTGGCGAACATCTGTCCAAAGTATTAAATTATTAATAATTTAAGTATTGCAAGATACAAATTACTGAAAGAATCGATATAATTCTCACTGTTTCGTGAGCTCGTCTCAGCACTCAAGACAGTAGGAACGCAAGCACCAGTGAATCGCATGTGGAAGGCGTTGCCCCAAGTTTTACATCAGCTGAGAAAATGTTGTGTAACAGGCGGACGCCGTGACATGCACAGGCAGTTTGCCGCATCAAGAGTTCGACAACCGCTGTCACGAGAGTCGAGTCCGCCTATGCACTATAGTTTACAATACAAAACGATAAAATATTACCAGAAGTTATCTAACAAAATGTAATTCAATGAACTGTTATTCCTGTCGCGCTTTAGATCCCACAAACCAGTGATTTTTCTTCACTTCTGGTTACAGAGGATTGTGAAACATTTCCTCAGAGTATGTAACCTTTTAATATGTTCTGTCCTTAACCTCTATGACAATAAATCATTGGTGCCTCACGCAACAGTATTACGCACATTGAGATGAACCATCAAAGGAAATACTGCAGCTCAAATTACTAATACCGAATAAAATTAATTTAAAATACGGACATGTGTTTCTTCTACCATCCATCAAGGTCACTTATCTGTAAGACGCTGCATTTGCGTATAAGTGACCTTTATCGTTAACGAATCTAACAGCTACAGGAGACAAAGTCACTATAGAAATAACGACGTGTAACCGGCAATTACGACTCGCAGATTCACAACTGTTATAAGTAAGTGTTTTTAAGGCATCAGTCTTCTGACTGGTTTGATGTGCCCCGCCACGAATTCCTCTCCTTTGGCAACCTCTTCATTTTAGAGAAGCACTTGCAACCTACGTCCTAAATTATTTGCTGGCCACATTCCAATCGCCACGCGGGGTAGCCGTGCGGTCTAGGCATCGTGTCACGGTTCGCGCGGCTTCCACCGTCGGAGGTTAGAGTCCTCCCTCGGCCCTTGGTATGTGTGTTGCCCTTAGCGTAAGTTAATTTTAGTTAGATTAAGTAATGCGTAAACCTAGAGACCGTTGCCCTCAGCAGTTTGGTCCCATAGTCCTTATCACAAATTTCCAAAAAATGGTTCAAATGGCTCTGAGCACTATGCGACTTAACTTCTGAGGCCATCAGTCGCCTAGAACTTAAAACTAATTAAACCTAACTAACCTAAGGACTTCACACACATCCATGCCCGAAGCAGGATTCGAACCTGCGACTGGAGCGGTCGCTCGGTTCCAGGCTGCAGCGCCTAGAACCGCACAGCCACTCCGGCAGACCATAAATTTCCAATTTTACATTCTAGTCTCCGTCTTTCTCCATAGTTTTTGCCCTCTAGTAGGATGGAAATCATTCCCTGATGTCTTAACAGATATCCCATCATCCTGTCTCTTCTCCTTGTCACTGTTCTCCAAATATTTCTTTCCCCTCCGATTCTGCGCAAAACTTCCCCATTTCTTATCTTATTAGTCCACCTAATTTTCAACATTCGTCTGTAGCACCACACTTCAAATGCTTCGATTCTCTTCTGTTCCGGTTTTCTATCAGTCCATGTTTCACTACCATACAGTGATGTGCTCCTAATGTAAATTCCTCGAAATTTTTTCCTCAAATTAACACCCCCGTCTTTGACACTAGCAGACTTCTCATGGCCAGGAATGCCCTTTTGCCAGCGCTAGACTGCTTTTGATTTCCTTGATCCGTCCGTCGTTGAGTATTTCGCTGCCTCGGCAGCACAATTTTTTTTCATCTACTTCGTGACCAACAGTCCTGCTGTTAAGATTCTCGCTGTTCTCATTTCTGCTACTTCTCATTACTGTCGTCTTTCTTTGATTTACTCTCAATCCATATTCTGTACTCATTAAACTTTTCATTCCATTCAGCTGGTCGTGTAATTCTTCCTCACTTTCATTAGGGTAGCAATGTTATTGTATCACTGATATCTTTTCACCTTGAATTTTTACCCCACTCCTCAACTTTTATTTCCATCATTGCATCTTCGATGTACAGATTGAACTGTAGGGGCGAAAGACTACATCACTGTCTTACATACTTTTTAATCCGAGCATTTCGTCCTTGGTCGTCCACTCTTATTATTCCCTCTAGGCTCTTGCACATATTGTGTATTACCCGTTTCTCCCTGTAGCTTACCCCTATTTTTCTCAGAATTTCGAACATCTTGCACCATTTTATATTGTTGAGCGCAATTTCCAGGTCGACAAATCCCATGAACGTGTCTTGATTTTTCTTTATTCTTGCTTTCATTAACAACCGCAGCGTCAGAATTGCCTCTCTGAGAACTACTTGGCAGAAAACAAAACATTTGCTTAGAATAACGTATGTTAACACATGCTATACTTAACGAAAGCCATATTTCACAAAGCAGAATTTGTTGCGCTTGCGTACTTTCTTTTCTTATTCATCATAGAAGTTCAAAAGTGGTGTTCCAAAGAAGTTACTAAGAAAGAGCAGAAAGGAACAAATCAAATGTGAGGGCAACGAATGGATATTCGAGGTCACTTTCAGAGTATCTCCGCAGTACAGTACTCCAACATCAAAAGTAACAGTAGTCACATTATCCAGATCTTAGTCCAGTGTTGTTTAAATCAGCTGTGTTTTAATGATTTTTATTCAATTTCACGCGTTGCTGCGGGTGTGATTTCCCAATTTAGTGAAATTAAGACGTGTTGATAGCTTTCCTTACAAGGACACTTAGTGATTTTACTCTTAGATCGCGACTGTTTCCTTCTAAATAACGGCCAGTTGACACAAGAAAGGTAAGAACAACAAAAGTAATAGTTGTGATGGCCTTTCCTTTTGTCTTAATAGTTGTGCATCAGTTATAAGACAGGCGATTTGTGTTGTAAATGATCACTTTGTGGTGGCCACAGATTTTAAGATGGTAGTATAGGCAGAAATTAATCATCTGATACTGGATGTACGACCGCAATTACAAATAAATTGTCATTAAGCGCCAATGGTTACTGATCTTGACCGCTTGGCCTCCAGAGTCGCTACAAATCTGTGACTGGTGAAGAAGCACGTACCCTACGTTCTTTAAAATAGTCCTGACAACATCTACACCTATACATTTAATCTAGCCGATACTGTTTTTGTTTAATGGCATGATTCCATTCATGAAATGTCAATCTTTCATATGTAAATACATCCGTGTGAGGTATTTAAACTGCTTCAACCAATCGCGAATTAGGTATTGTATGCAGAATTTACACAGGTTACCAGAAAGGTACACAAAAATTCGTAAGTTCAATCTGGCTTCTGTATTAATGAACTGCGACGTCACACTGTGTGGTACATTTCTATCCACTTAGTCGGTAACATAATCGACAAAGCTGTAAGAAGTTCTGTGTGTGGTAGACAAAAAAACACGAAAAAAAATAAAAAAACAAAAAAAAGGTTGAAGACGCTATAAAAATACTTTTATTCGCCTACAAGGTAATCTGTCTTGGCAATAACGGTCATAACTTTGTTCGAAGGACTGTGAAACGCCGGCCGGTGTGGCCGAGCGGTTCTAGGAGCTTCAGTCTGGAACCGCGCTACCGCTACGGTCGCAGGTTCGAATCCTGCTCCGGCATGAATGTGTGGGATGTCCTTAGGGTAGTTAGGTTTAAGAATTCTAAGTCTAGGCGACTGATGACCTCAGATGTTAAATTTCCCATAGTGCTTAGATCCATCTGAACCATCTGAACAATTAGTAACAAGTCAGCAGTTAGAAGGCGATCTCTTAGTGTTGAACGCTGGATGACGTAGTGATGTTCATCGAGCCACTGAACTGGTTCCACAAGAGAGCAGAAATATCGAGCAACGGTGCGAATTGGCAGAAGCCGTGCCCGAGCATCGACGAAGATAGACGAACGCAGCTGATGTAAGCTGATAACAGTGCGATACGACGCCATGTGTTCTTGTGTTTGCTACTCGGTGGTGGGGAGATATCAGGCTATCGAGATTAGCTTGTACCGCTGGCTGTTTAATGCTGCATCATAAGCTCATCTGGAGTGCTTAAACGGTGAGTAAATATAGCTTGAGCTTCGTTAATGAGGACTGTTTTTAAGACTAAGTGGGCAATTGCAAATATTAGACAGACGCGCCATAAAGCATATAAACAGGTCCAAGAAATTAGCAAAGCTGGCACAGCATTTCTTTTATGGCACAACAGAACCGACGGAGTTACGCATTAAATGGCTGTGATATCTAGTTGTCATGCGCTGTTATTACTGCAAGAAGTTACTTCTGCAGAAAGAGAAACATTACCAAAGTTTTATTCCACGGCCTGTACATTTCAGATTTTTAAATTTATCGTTGGAGTTACTGGAGATCATTACACGAACTTTTGCGGTCGTACCTTGACGTAATATGTCTTTGCGGTAGACTGTAAACAGTAAGGTATTTTTCGTCCAAACCATATGTTCTTTTCTTGCAACTTCCATCTCTACAACGAAATAGACGTTTTCATAAGTGTTTCCCTTTAATTTCATTTTGTATGTAGCCTCAGTAGCCGAATTTTTGCAGTTATTTTCTCATAAGCCCTAAGCTGCCTCTTTCTTTTTCATTTCTTTTCGTCCATTACGAACTTTATTGGAGCACTGCTCATACATTTCCAATTTTACAACTTCTCGTGTCATCTGTATGTACGTTAATGTGTATGGCGCTGTTTAGTCGCGAAACAGACTCGCAGGAAAGTAATTCACAGTAAGTTCAGCGTTTAAGGAACCGTCAAAGTGGATGGAAAACAGTGTCATGCTTAATTCTCTTCGGTATTTTACTTTCTAATAGGTTTCTTATTTTAGTTAATACGACTTGCAGGGATACATCGATGATCGTAAGAATGAGGTAATTTAGCCAGAAGATGATGAAATTTTGTTCGTTACCCGAGTAACATAGCTAAAAATGCGAAACATCAGACCTATAAAAAATTAGCTTGTCTGCACTACGACTAGATTATTTGGAGAATTAAATATCAGGCTTGTTACATGGTACAAGGTCCGAAGTTAGCTCATTGTGAACAAGACGATGTACAGTGGAAGGAAGACTTATTAAAAGGCAACATAACGTAATACATTTTGCACGAATGGATGTATGTATAAAAAAAATTATAATTTTCAAGAGGGTAGACGAAGTATCACGAGCTGTTTACACTATCTGCACAAGAATGAAATGGTCGTATGGCATTTATTAGCCGGAATACCACCTTCGGAGTTCGACCACCTTATTGAAAGTCTTTTAAATTGACGCCACTTCAGCGACTTGCGTGTCAATGACGATGAAATCACACGACACCCAATCCCCTGCCGGGAACCGAACCCTGACCCCCTTGCGTCGTATGCGGTTACGCTAGCGCTGCGCCACGGAGGCGAACGCTATCTGCCCAAACTGTACGAGAATAAGAAAGGTGCAAGTCAGTAAAGCACTTTTCGAGGAGCATACAAAATGGGCATACATGCGTCCAAGGCGTAAAAAAATTGAGAAAAGACTAGGGAACTAAATTGGATCAAAAGCAAAGAGAGAATTTGTAGACAACACACTAAAAAAAAAAAAGAATCATAGAAAGAGATTTCCTTGTGATATGGCAGATATTAAGTTAATGACTAACAATAAAAAAGGACAAATCACAATACGATAGTGAAAAGTAGAACAAAATTAAACATGACAGACATCAGTATTGGTATCCCTGGTACTGAAAACAGGGCTACATAAAGCGATTATGGCAGCAGGCTCTGACAGAATACCATTTAGTTTTTACATTGAATATGTTGCGAAATTATCTCCTTTCCCAGCTCATTCTTATTCAGATTCTGTTGCACAGTGAATAGTAGCATCTGGCAGAAAAAAAGAGTGAAAGTTACTATTTTTCACAAAAAAGGTAAAGGATCGGATGCACAGTATTACGAGCCAGTATCACTGATGCCCGACTGTTGCAGTATCGTGGGAACATATTCCAAGTTATAATGTTTGTTGAGGAAATGAAGTTTCTCTCCAATGATCGGTATGGTTAGAGGAAAAACTACACATGTGAAATACTGCTCGCATAATTCGTACGCCGTCCGTCCTTAAAGTTCCGAAACTGTTTCTATTTCTGTCATATAAGCGACGTCAGCCCATTAACTATGCTGGCCGCTTCAGCTAACAACTGTGAACAACAAATATTCATTCGACTGGTCAGTTGTGAGCAGGCATCGTTAAGCAGTGGACGCGTGATTGTAGTGTGTCAACGTGTTGCATCACAAATCACAATCGAGCAGCGTCTCTAAATTAAGAGAATTTCTCCAGAATGTTCTGAAGAAAAGTGTGTGCCAAATTTGCCTGCACTTCTTGACCACTGAAGAAAAACGACGATATGTGGACGCCTGCCGCTGATTGACTGAAATGCGATTTCTGGAACAAAATCATCAAGTGTGACGAGACATCGTGTCTGCAAAACAACAAAATGTAGAATGTCACATGAATTGTCAGTGCCTTCACAACATAAGCGAGATTCAACCCAATATAATGCAAAGAGGGATTCTTTTGACGGTATCACATTTTTTATAAACGTTCTGCGTGTATTACTCAAGTAGGGGGAAAGTATGTACATCACCTAGACATTAAAACCACCCTCTGAACTGTTCTCTATTTTTTATTAATGCAGGTTCGAAACTGTTTGGATTCACAATGTACATGACAACATACAAACAATAGACACATATGAACATGTATGTTCTATGTACCTAGATTTCCGAAACGCGTTCGGCAGTGTACCATTTCTCCGACTGATAACCAAGATACGAACACATTAAGTGCCTTCGCAACTATTTGACTGACACGAAAAGTATCTGACTAATAGTACCCAGGACGTTAAACTGGACGGCGGATGTTTCACGCAAACTAAAGAAAGATTGTGCGTACCCCAACGCAGCCTAATGGGACTTCTAATGTTTCAATATAAAGAGTGTCCTAAAAATATGTATACACTGGTTAATAGTCCATACCTTCCAAATTAAGTGACGAAACCATCTCAATTTTGGTAGTTAAATAGTGTATTGATCTGCCAGTCGTCATAAAGGCGTTGTTTTGTTTTGTTGAGTGACAGTCGACACATAAGCGTTGTTTTGTTTTCAGTTACGGAAGTAAACGTGGGTATTGCAAGCCTGTCATTCGATAATAGGATGGCAGGAGACTTTGTGCTAAGTTACTCATGTTGGCAGATGTTTTTGATTGGAATTCTAAAATATGTACTTCGTCTTCTTTGGTGAAAACTGTGTTTAATGACTTTGCTTTAGCGACACTGCCCCGTTAATTTTACCACTGGTATCACGCACTGAAGATACTACTTGAATCTTGCCGCTGGTGTCCCCGTATATATGACCACAATCTATTCGGGCTTTCGTCCAGATTTTGAAGCAGTTTTTCGTTGTGGAAGCTACTGAAAACATCTCGCACTGAAGTCCCCGCTAATTATCGAGCTTTAATAAAACATCGCCAGTCTTGCAGATTTTAAGTTATTTTATAACTGGAATGTTTTTTCGTTGTTTCTGCAACATATTCTGACCTGATTGTGTGCTATGGACGATCAGTACAATTTTTTGTTAATTTATACGGTATAAATCTCTCAATTGTCGCCGAGAATATTCCTCTGAATTTAAGCCGCATCTGGTCTACACTTACAGAATTCGTTTGGAAGGAGTGATGACTGTCTCTTAGGAAGGCGGCACGCGAGTTCTTATCTGCTTTTTTTAAATGCATATTTTCACGGTAATTTTTGGTGGTTTTCATCGGTAATGAGATGTTTCCATCAGTTAATTTCGAAGTTATGAGCTATTAAGCAGTTTATACATTATTTGGACCACCGTGTATATAAACGATACATCGGACAGGGTCAGAAGATTTACAAGGTCGTTGGCTGACGATACTGTCGAGTACAGGTAAGTATCGTCGTTGCAGTATCGTAAGAAATTACCGAAAGACGTGGAAAAAATTGCATTTATTGTAATGAATGGGAGCTCTCTTTAGATGTGGATACATGTGAATCAGTGCCTATAGCGAAGAGAAATAACCCGGTGGTAACTGAATACAACTTCGGTAATAAACATTTAGAACAAGGTGTTTTGGGGGTTCTGAGAGGCGGTGTGAAATGGAACGACAGGACAATCACATAACATCGCTATTAGGGAAGGTGAATGGCAGACGTAGATATGTTAGAATGGTTCTACAAAAATGTAGTGCATCTGTAATGAAAATCACATAGAAGACATTGATATGACCACTTCCGGAACGGTGTTCTAGTGTTCATAGTCCTTACCACGTAGAGATGATAATGTATGTCGAATGAATTCAGAGAATCTTAATAGGTCGGTATAGCCCAAAAGAAAGTGTAACAGAAATGTTTGGGGAACTTAAACGGGTATCCTTTTAAGGAAGACGACATAACAACTGCGAACTCCTATTAGGTAAATTGGAGGACGCTGTAAACGAAGATTGTGCAACCATTATGCCACCACCGTCGCATATCTTCCTCAGCGATCACAAGAATTGCATATGAGGAATTATGGCACTTAAAGAGTGAACGGTCATTTTCCTCTCGCGAATAATACTGGAAAGGAAACAGGTAATATTGGTAGAATGAACACTTGTAAGCCTACATTCCTTTTCAAACTATACCTGAGTGTTCATACAAGATTAAGAACCCGGTTTCTGTTCCGAAACTTCACGTCATCCATCAGTGACGCAATCTGACTTTAGTTTTTAAGTTTTCGAGATGACAGGACTTAAGCAAAGCACAACGACAGGGAGAGGGGGGTTACTCAAAAGTAGCATAACTCAATTTTGAATTAAGACCTAGAATGAAAATACCATATTGTATTGCTTCAAAATGTGTTAAAATTGGGACTTGTAGGCTCAATTTTTGCAGAACATATGAGTTCGTAACAACCTGAAAACCAAGACCTTGCGTGGTTGAAGCAATTATTTATGATGGCACCGTCTCTGTCGCCGTTTATATCGGAGCACCGTATTTGCAATGCCTTACCTAAAGTGCTGAAAAGTTCTTACGAAAGATAAGTGCAATCGATGTTAACGTATTTATCGTAAGACCTGAGCAGGCTGCAATATAAGAGAATGAAGCGCGTTTTCTATGAAGCAATTCTTAAACAACCATGCATGGAATTAAGGTACGAGTGTGGAATTAGTGAACAAAGGAAAGGTATAAGATAATGAATTAGGTAAGTCCAGCCATATGTATAATGTCCGGAGACATGTCGAAAAGTAATGTCTCCGAGTTTTTTATTCTGTTCCAGTATCAATTGAGGTATTACCTGTCATGCACATTACTGGGTAACTTTCTTACTTCGCTGACACAAGTTGCAACCGTCTGTCACCAGAGAGCTCCAAATTATAGCGTGTGACGTGGCAATGTGCAACCCAATTACGTCGGTGCGTCAGAAACATCTCAGAAAACTGAAAGCACGGATTCGAAGAGTTCGTCCACCCATGGAGCACCCTTTCCTTCAGCATGACAAAGGCAGACCACACGCCAGCCCTGCGACAGCTGTAACAGTCCATCGCTTGGGTTCACTACCATCGATCATCGTCCGTACAGTTCCGACTTGGCCCTATCCGATTTTCAAAACTTCGAAGACCACTTTAATAGTGATGAAATGGTGCAACCAGAGGTGAGGTTGTGGATCCGTCAACAGAGTCAAACATTGTACAATGAAGGCATCAACAAAACGTGTCTCTCGGGAGTGCCTATGTTGAGAAATACATACGTAGACATGAAGAATAAAGATGTAGAACGTTAATAAAGTTCATTTTATTTAAAGAGCTTTAAGATTTTTCACATAAAAAATCCGGTGGAATTACTTTTCAGCATGCCCTTGTATAAGTAAGCAGAAGTATAATAAACTTAATCGCCGTGAATAGACACAAACATCAGATTAGAACTGAAACTGGAAGGTAGGAGAAGAGGTACTGGCAGAAGTGGAGCTGTGAGGACGGGGCGTGAGTCGTGCTCGGGTAGCTCAGATGGTAGAGCACTTGCTCGCGAAAGGCAAAGGTCCCGAGTTTGAGTCTCGGTCCGGCACACAGTTTTAATCTGCCAGGAAGTTTCATATCAGCGCACACTCCGCTGCAGAGTGAAAATCTCATTCTGGATCAGATTAGAACATTTAACATAGACTGAAAAAATCATAACATAAGAATACGCAAGAATAAATTTCTGAAAAGTGGCCTTGCAAGTGGCACAGTCTGTTCGTAAGCCACTTGAATTTACAGATGCTTAACACAGAAATGGATACAAATTACCACGTGTTCTGATTAGATCAGAAGCAAGAACGTAGGCTTGTGCGTAACATTTCCCATGGGAAAGCCGAACGCAAAACGATACGTTAAAAGAACATTTATTTTACGTTACCATAAGACTTTCGGGATTTCTAGACATGTGAATACACCCCGAATGCTTGCAGTCTCACCTTTAAGCTGAAAGTTGCTGGTCAAATGTGTACCACTTCAGATACGTTAGATACTTCCGTTCGAAGTGCTGCCCCGGAAGGCAGGGCTTTGTGCTTAAAACTTCAAGAGGCGTCCAACCGAAAATTTCGGCGCTCAACAGTGACTAGCCGGCACTGGTCGAAGCTTTGGCGTTTACACAAGAGACACCTGCCCGTCGCTGTTTACAAGGTATAAAGCTCCTCTGCACAGAGTCGGCTACTGAGGGGCGTCTGCTAATTGAGGAGTGGACTATGAGTGGCGTGCAGGTGTGCTATTTCTAAACAACACAGTGACGTAGTGGTTTGTAGAGTATACAGGGTGGTCCATTAATCGTGACCAGGCCAAATATCTGGCGAAATAAGCGTCAAACGAAAAATCTACAAAGAACGAAACATGTCTAGCTTGAAGGGGGAAGCCAGATGGCGCTATGGTTGGCCCGATAGGTGGCGCTGCCATAGGTCAAACGGATATAGGCTGCGTTTTTCTAAATAGGACCCCCATTTTTATTACATATTCGTGTAGTACGTAAAGAAATATGAATGTTTTAGTTGGACCACCTATTTCGTTTTGTGATAGATGGCGCTGTCACAAACATGTGGCCCACTATTTTACACGAACAGTTGATAACAGGTAGGTTTTTTAAATTAAAATGCAGAACGTAGGTACGTTTGAACATTTTATTTCGGTTGTTCCAATGTGATACATATACATTTGTAAACATATCATTTCTGAGAACGCATGCTGTTACAGCGTGATTACCTGAAAATACCATATTAATGCAATAAGTGCTCAAAATGATGTCCGTCAACCTCAATGCATGTGGCGATACGTGTAACGACATTCCTCTCAATAGCGAGTAGTTCGCCTTCCGTAACTTTCGCACATCCATTGACAATGCGCTGACGCATGTTGTCAGGCGTTGTCGTTGGATCACGATAGCAAATATCCTTCAATTTTCCCCACAGAAAGAAATCCGGGGACGTCAGATCCGGTGAACGTGCGGGCCATGGTATGGTGCTTCGACGACCAATCCACCTGTCATGAAATGTGCTATTCAATACCGCTTCAACCGCACGTGAGCTATGTGCCGGACTTCCATCATGTTGGAAGTACATCGCCATTCTGTCATGCAGTGTAACATCTTGTAGTAATATCGGTAGAAAATTACGTAGGAAATCAACATACATTGCACCATTTAGATTACCATCGATAAAATGGGGGCCAATTATCCTTCCTCCCATAATGTCGCACCATACATTAACCCGTCAAGCTCGCTGATGTTCCACTTGTCGCAGCCATCGTGGATTTTCCGTTGCCCAATAGTGCATATTATACCGGTTTCTGTCACCGCTGTTGGTGAATGACGCTTCGTCGCTCAATAGGACGCGTGCAAAAAATCTGTCATCGTCCCGTAATTTCTCTTCTGCCCAGTGGCAGAACTGAACAAGACGTTCAAAGTCGTCGCCATGCAATTCCTGGTGCATAGAAATATGGTACGGGTGCAATCGATGTTGATCTAGCATTCTCAACACCGACGTTTCTGAGATTCCTGATTCTCGCGCAGTTTGTCTGCTACTGATGTGCGGATTAGCCGCGACAGCAGCTGAAACACCTACTCGGGCATCATCATTTGTTGCAGGTCGTGGTTGACGTTTCATATGTGGCTGAACACTTTCTGTTTCCTTAAATAACGTGACTACCTGGCGAACGGTCCGGACACTTAGATGATGTCGTCCAGGCTATCGAGCAGCATACATAGCACACGCCCGTTGGGCATTTTGATGACAATAGCCATACATCAACATGGTATCGACCTTTTCGCATTTGGTAAACAGTCCATTTTAACTCTGGTAATGTATCACGATGCAAATACCGCCCGCACTGGCGGAATGTTACGTGATACCACGTACTTATGCGTTTGTGACTATTACATCGCCATCCATTACAGAGCGAAAAACTGGTCCAACTGAAACATTCATATTTCTTTACGTACTATACGAATATGTAATAAAAATTGGGGTTCCTATTTAAAAAAACGAAGTTGATATACGTTTGACCTATGGCAGCGCCATCTAGCGGGCCATCTATAGCGCCATCTGGTTTCCCCCTTCAATCTAGATGAGTTTCGTTCTTTGTAGTTTTTTCGTTTGATGCTTATTTCGTGAGATATTTGGCCCGGTCACTATCAAGGCACTGTATATTAGAGTGAATCATGTAAGACGTAATACCACTTTTACTTCGTGAACCGCTGCACATACCTAAACGCGATTTGCGGCAAATGTTAGAGGGGCTCGAATTTTTTCATTTCGTTAATGCATTTAGCGCTGTTCTGAACGGAGATATTGAAGCAAGTACATTTTCAAAATGGAATAGTATACTTATTATAACTACATTCGATACCTCTTAAGAACACAATACAGTGATATAGAGTTTGTTAATGTTGATGTTGAAGCCTGTCGTAAAAAAGAGAAATGTCCTAGAATGTGAGAGTACGATAGCCGGTAACGACATTTGTGGTATAAACACTGCCAAGCAGGCGTTTTGGACCAAGCTGCTTAGTGGTATACCGTAAGGTAGGCCTGCACTACGAAAATAAAGTTTTATTTTTCCATGAACCAATTTGCGGCCTATACGTAGGTTCACCTACTAATACTGTATATGGAAATACGATATAGACTGTAATCTAGCGTATTACAAAGGGATTAGGAAAAGTATTTCACATTTCTGTATCTTCCCAGATTTACGTGAGGTGAAACAGAGAAATAAACTGTTCATCCTTAAAAATGAGAAGGTCTCCTACGCTGCAAAAAGCACCTACTGTATTAAATATCTAAATGTTAGAAGAAAGATTTGACCTACCTTTTACTGTACGTGGCGGTATGCTTCTTAAAGGTAAAATACATGCCGTCTCTGCTCTAAATTATATGATGTGGCACACGTTCGTTGAAATAAACATCTAATTAAAAATGCTTCGTTGGCCACCTGTACATCGCAAAATAAATATTCTTAACGAAACATCGTTTAATTCTGAACGTAAGCGCGTAATGACAGTGTTACCAGCTACGTGCAGTACACGCTGTCGACTTATTTGACATTGCAGTGCAATATTACACACTAATAATGATTTTTTAACCACCCAATTCATATAACATAAATTTTTTCTTCCAAAAAAATAACTTTATCCTTTATTTGGGACCGAGCGAGGTGGTGCAGTGGTTAGCACACTGGACTCGCATTCGGGACGACGACGGTTCAACCCCGCGTCCGGCCATCCTGATTTAGGTTTTCCGTGATTTCCCTAAATCGCTCCAGGCAAATGCCGGGATGGTTCCTTTGAAAGGGCACGGCCGACTTCCTTCCCCATCCTTCCCTAATCCTATGGGACCGATGACCTCGCAGTTTGGTCTCTTCCCCCAAAACAACCAACCAACCAACTTTATTTGGGCATGTGTTCAAACTGAACCATGGACTGAAGACACAATTGCAAACACCCTTAGATAGAGCGATGAACAAATGTAATTACAGTGGATAATATGGTACAGCATGAATTGTCAATTCGACGACACACATCGTCTGGCGTTGTTGGAGTATTCATTATACAATGCATCTTTGAGAGCTCCCCAAAGAAAGAAATCAATGAAGTCAAATCGGGGTACCTCACAGGCCATTTGACAGCAGGTTTTCGACCTGTCCAACGTCCAGGGAAAACCTCATTCAGCAACCCGGGACGAGTGATCTGGGCAACCGTCGTGTTGCGGCCATATGCACTGTCGAATACCCAGTGGTACCTCTTCTAGAGGTACAGGCAGAATGTCCGTCAGGAAGTGCGAGTATGAGCGCCCATTTAGAACGTCTGAGATGAAGTAAGCTCCCACAGTGAAATTTCATATGATGCCGCACCATGCGTTTACGCTTCACGGCACCTGACGAGGCCAGCGTGGATTTTCGGCTGCACAATAGTGCATTTATGCAAATTTACACTAGCTTGGTTAGTAAACGTTGCTTCATCGGTAAGGAAAACGCGCTGGAGAAACATAGGGTCGTCTCTCAGTTATTGAAGCACAAACCAACAAATTTCTGTACGACATTCAAAATCGAGGTCGTCCAGTGCCTGATGCAGTAGAGATGAAAATTCTGTCGACGCAGCGTCTCACTAATTCGTGCAATTTCTTGTCGCGTAGGACAATGGCGATCCAGATAGATAGCCCTGTACCGCTGTAATGTTTTTATGGCACTTCTTTTACATTCACCACAAAAATATAGTGTATTCAACTTCTCCTCATTGGTGTACATGTTTGCACGCAATGAATGCTGAAGCAGGAATGAGCAGCCTGCAGTGTAGACAGGCGAATTCATTCACATTCTGACATAGCGTAGCACTAGAGCTCTGCTTGGCGGTGTTTCTACATCTACATCTACAACTACGTAGATACTCCGCAAACTACCATACGGTGCGTGGCGGAGGGTATCCTGTACCAGTAATAGTCATTTCCTTTCCTGTTTCACTCACAAACCATCTATATGCCGCCGCGTGAGCCCTAATTTCTGTGTCTTATCTTCGTGGTTCTTACTCGCGAAGTATGTTGGTGACAGGAGAATCGTTCGGCAAGACAGCTTCAAATGCCGGTTCTCAAAATTTTCTTAGCAGCGTTTCTTGAAAAGAACGTGGCCTTCCCTTCACCGATTCCCATTGGAGTTCCTGAAGCATACCCGTAACAATTACGTGTTGCTCGAACTTACGGTAACAAATCTAGCAACCTGCCTTTGAATTTCTTCGATGTCTTCCTTCGACCCGGTATGGATCCCTAACACTCGAGAAGTACTCAAGAATAGGTCGCACCAGCGTCCCATATGCGGTCTCCTTTAAAGATCTCTTTCCTAAAATTCTTCCAATAAACTAAAGTCGATCATTAGCCTTTCCTACCATAGCTCTCACATGCTTGTTCCATCTCATATCGCTTTGCAACGTTATGCGCAGATATTGAAACGACTTTACTGTGTCAAGCAGGACACTAGTAATACCGTATCCGAACATTACAGGTTTGGTCTACTTACCCATCCGCTTTAACTTATATTCTTCCACATTTAGGGCTAGCTGACATTCAAACGTAAATTTAGTCTAAGTCGTCTTATATCTTTTTACAGTCACTCACCTTCGACACCTTATCGTATACCACATCAGCAAGACGCGTGAGAAGAGAGCAAGATGAATTTGCAACGCTAATGCCGATTGTGGCCACCACGCTCTCAAATTGTTAGAAATTTCTCGAATTTCCATTATGACAGGTTTCAACGTCAACATTAACGAACGCTATATCACTGTAATTGTGTTCTCAAGAGCTGTCGAATGTTGTTATAAAAAGTATATGATTACTTACAAAAAGGTACTTGCATCAATATCTCCTTTGATACCAACGCTAAAAAAAAATTAATCCATCAAAACAATACGTGTCCCTCGACACTCTTACATTTGTCAAAACCGCGTTTCGGTATGTGGAACCGATCATGAAATTAAAGAGGTGCTACATCTTACGTGACTCTGTGCTTCATCGAATCTGGGAAAGACAAGATAAGGTTCTGTCACTGCAGGAAGCATGATTTCACATGATAATCACCAAGTCCAGACAGACGTTTGAAAATCTTTGACAAAAGAAATCTACTGTTGTCAAACATTATCTTACGACCAAAGAATAGTTTCTGAAACGGTATATTTGTTATACTACGTTATATGGTAGTGAAGATAAATAGTAGAAAACAGAAAGACAGTGCGAGTGGACGTATTTGAAACCTCAAACATTAGAAAGATTTAAAAATATGAGGTAAAAATTGAAATAATTGTTCGTTAGAACTGAGTAAGAGGTTGAGAAATCCGTATCAGAAGAAAGTACTTATCTGTTGGATTTGTGCAAACATATAGCACTGCAGTTCTGTAAACGGTAGGCATAACAACGCAAGAAAAGTTTCACAATCAGACAATACTCAAACATGGAAGTTGTTACTGACTGTTGGTTAGGTTATGATAGTCTTCCACCCATGCTCAACTGACAATCTTAGAACTCTTTCTTAGCGAATAGTCTAGCTCGATAGTGTTCTTCTTGGTGCTCTGCCAGGCACACAGTGTAGTGCCGAGAAAACTTAAGAGATTACAGATAGTCTAGCTTACTTGCTGAAAGATGTGCCTTCATCATTGTGAAGAAACATGAACTTAATGGAAAATGGAGACACTTCTCATTTCGACAGAATTTCGTTTGCAAAACATCCGAAACTGAGCTGCGTGGTGAGACCGAAATACCCGCGTCAGTTGTTTTTGTTTGCTATGAATGCAGCCGGTTTTGGGAAACTTATATTTCCATTCTCAGGCGTAAAAATTTACTGAAAGGAAGGAGGAAATACATTATAAGTCCCCGTAGTATACGTGGCATTGTAAACAGTGACTACCGATGGTCGTTACGTTTATAACTGAGGAAGTGCGATGGGGTTAGTAAGTTTTGAACACTAGGAACGCAGAAAGGGAAACGAAATGTAAAGGGGTCTCGAACTGTTACCCCACCACTTGGGATTAACGGATGGTTGGAAGCTGGACAAGAGGAAAGAATTTTTTACGGAGCCGGAGACAGAGTTTCGATGGACATGGTAGGTGATCGAGAGAGGTGGGGGCTGGCGGTCATCTGTGGCTGTCTGCAGCGATCTGCTGATTTTGAGCAAAGTGTTGTTTTTGCAAACCGTGGTAGCATGACCCATAAAATTACGAGGGTAATGTGAACTCCACTGTTAAATGCAAAGGAGAGAGCGGATAGAGGGAAAGTGTACACTCCAGGCCTTTATGAGGAGAAGGGATTGTCTCGTGATAGAAGAAGGATGCAGAGATACAATTTGAATTTACACTGAGATGACAGGAAGTAATGACACAGCTGTATACACGAATAAAGACGGCCTGAGGATGCAGAAGGCAATGGAAACCACTGCGTTAAAGACACGTAACATGCATCCACGGGACATGTGAACTGTAACTGAAAAGGTGTCATGATGATCTCTCCATTGGCAAAAGATTCCGGAAGAGTACCCCATTCCGATCACCGCGAGGGGACTGCCAAGGGAGAGGTTACCAAGAGAAAAATATTGAATAATCAACGAAAACAAAATGTTCTACAAGCCGGTGCGTGGAATGTTAGAAACTTGAATGTGGTAGGGAAACTACAAAAGCTGGAAAGGTACATGCAAAAAAAAAAACAAATGGCTCTGAGCACTATGGGACTCAACTGCTGAGGTCATTAGTCCCCTAGAACTTAGAACTGGTTAAACCTAACTAACCTAAAGACATCGCAAACATCCATGCCCGAGGCAGGATTCTAACCTGCGACCGTAGCGGTCTTGCGGTTCCAGACTGCAGCGCCTTTAACCGCACGGCCACTTCGGCCGGCCCGGTACATGCAAAGGCTCAGTCTAGATATAGTAGGGGTCAGTGAAGTGAAGTGGAAAGATGACAAGGATTTCTGGTCAGGTGAGTATAGGGTAATCAACAGCAGCAGAAAATGGTATAACGGGAGTAGGATTCGTTATGAATAGGAAGGTAGGGCAGAGGGTGTGTTACTGTGAACAGTTCAGTGACCGGTTTGTTCTAATCAGAATCGACAGCAGACCAACACCGACAACGATAGTTCAGGTATACATGCCGACGTCGCAAGCTGAAGATGAACAGATAGAGAAAGTGTATGAGGATATTGAAAGGGTAATGCATTATGTAAAGGGGGACGAAAATCTAATAGTCATGGGCGACTGGAATGCAGTTGTAGGGGAAGGAGTAGAAGAAAAGGTTACAGGAGAATATGGGCTTGCGACAAGGAATGAAAGAGGAGAAAGACTAATTGAGTTCTGTAACAAGTTTCAGCTAGTAATAGCGAATACCCTGTTCAAGAATCACAAGAGGAGGAGGTATACTTGGAAAAGGTCGGGAGATACGGGAAGATTTCAATTAGATTACATCATGGTCAGACAGAGATTCCGAAATCAGATACTGGATTGTAAGGCGTACCCAGGAGCAGATATAGACTCAGATCACAATATAGTAGTGATGAAGAGTAGGATGAAGTTCAAGACATTAGTCAGGAAGAATCAATACGCAAAGAAGTGGGATACGGAAGTACTAAGGAATGACGAGATACGTTTGAAGTTCTCTAACGCTATAGATACAGCAATAAGGAATAGCGCAGTAGGCAGTACAGTTGAAGAGGAATGGACATCTCTAAAAAGGGCCATCACAAAAGTTGGGAAGGAAAACATAGGTACAAAGAAGGTAACAGCGAAGAAACCATGGGTAACAGAAGAAGTACTTCAGCTGATCTATAAAAGCAGGAAGAACAAAAATGTTCCGGGAAACTCAGGAATACAGAAGTACTGTTCGCTGAGGAATGAGATAAATTGGAGGTGCAGGGAAGCTAAGACGACATGGCTGCAGGAAAATGTGAAGACTGATAATAGAAATGACTATCGGAAGGACAGACAGCAAACAGGGAAGTCAAAGCAACCTTCGGTGACATTAAAAGTAAGGGTGATAACATTAAGAGTGCAACGGGAATTTCACTGTTAAATGCAGAGGAGAGATGGGATAGGAGGAAAGAATACATTGAAAACCTCTATGAGGGGGGAGACTTGTCCGATATGATAGAAGAAGAAACAGGAGTCGATTTAGAAGATATAGGGGATCCAGTATTAGACTCAGAATTAAAAGAGCATTGGAGGACTTAAAATCAAATAAGGTAGAAGAGATGATAACATTCCATCAGAATTTCTAAAGTTAGTGGGGGGAGTGGCAACAAAACGACCGTTCACGTTGGTGTGTAGAATGTATGAGTCGGGCGACATACTATCCGAATTTCGGAAAAGCGTCATCCACACAATTCCGAAGACGATAAGAGATGACAAGTGCGAGAATTATCGCACAATCAGCTTAACAGCTGATACATCCAAGTTCCTTACAAGAATAATGAATGGAAAAGAAAACTGAGGATGCGCTAGATGACAATTAGTTCGGATTTTGGAAAGGTATAGGCACGAGAGAAGCAATTCTGATGGTTAATAATGGAAGCAAGACTAAAGAAAAATCAAGATACGTTCGTAGGACTTTTCGACCTGGAAAAAGCGTTCGACAATGTAAAATGGTGCAAGACGTTCGAAATTCTAAAAAAAAGGAGGGGTAAGCTGTACGGAGAGACGGCTTATATGCAACATGTACAACACCCCAGAGGGAATAGTAAGAGTGAACGACCAAGAACGAAGTGTTCGTATTAAATAGGGTGTAAGACAAATATGTAGCCCTTCGCCCCTACGGTTCAATCTGTACCTCGAGGAAGCAATGATGAAAATAAAAGACAGGTTCAGGAGTGGAATTAAAAATCAAGGTGAAAGAATATCAATGATACGATTCGCTAATGATATTGCTATCCTGAGTGAATATGAAGAAGAATTACATGGTCTACTGAACGGAATGAACAGTGTAATGAATACAGAGTATGAATTCAGAGTAAATCGAAGAACGACGAAGGTAATGTAGCAAAAATGAGAACAGTGAGAAACCTAACATCAGGATTGATGGTCACGATGTAGATGAAGTTAAGGAATTCTGCTACCTGCACAGTAAAATAACCTATGACGGACAGAACAAGGAGGACATCAAAAGCAGACTAGCACTGGAAAAAAGGGAATTCCTGGCCAGGAGAAGTCTATTAATATCAAATATCGGCCTTAACTTGAGGAAGAAATTTCTGAGAATGTACGTCTTGAGTACAGCATTTTATGTTAGAGAAATATGGACTGTGGGAAAACCGGAACAGAAGAGAGTCGAAGCATTTGAGATGTGGTGCTACAGATGAATGTTGAAAATTAGGTGGACTGATAAGGTAAGGACTGAGGAGAAGGGACAGGATGATAGGACATCCGTTGCGGCATGGAATGACTTCCATGGTACTAGAGGGAGCTGTAGAGGGCAAAAATTGTAGAGAAAGACCGAAACTGGAATACATTCAGGAAATAATTGAGGAAGTAGGTTGCAAGTGCTACTCTGAGATGAAGAGGTTAGCCGGCCGGTGTGGCCGTGCGGTTCTAGGCGCTTCAGTCTGGAGCCGCGTCACCGCTGCGGTCGCAGGTTCGTATCCAGCCTCGGGCATGGATGTGTGTGATGTCCTTAGGTTAGTTAGGTTTAAGTAGTTCTAAGTTCTAGGGGACTGATGACCATAGATGTTAAGTCCCATTGTGCTCAGAGCCATTTGAACCATTTTTGAAGAGGTTAGCACAGGAGAGGAATTCGTGGCGGGCCGCATCAAACCAGCCGGAAGACTGGCGGCAGTTTCGCATACACAGAGTGCAAATAGCAGTGCAACGGCGGGGCTGTCATACGTACTCACGTGATTCATGTGAGATGGCTTCTGACGTGATTATGGCCACACGACGGGAATCAACAGGCTTTGAACGTAGTATGGTATTTGGAGCTAGGCGCGTGAGACATTTCCATTCTGAAAATCGTTAGGGAATCCAGTATTCCGAGATCCACTGTGTCAAGAGTGTGCCGATGATACCGAATTTCAGGCATTACTTCTCACCAAGGACTAAGCAGTATTTGACGGCTTTCACTTAACAACCGAGAGCAGCGGCGTTTGCGCGTGAAATAGTCGCGGAAATCTATGTGGGACTTATGACGTACGTTAGAACATTACGACAAAATTTGGCGTTAATGTTCTATGGCGGAAGACGACCGACGCAACGGCCTTTCCTAAGAGCGCGACATCGTCTGTAGCGCCTCTCCTGGGCTCGCGGTCGTATCTATTGGATCCAAGACGACTGAAAACCGTGGGCTGGTCAAATGACTCCCGATTTTAATTGGTAAAACCCTATGGTACGGTTCCCCCGTGTGACGCAGACCATACGAAGCCATGGAACCAAGTTTTCAACAAGGCACTGTGCAAATTGGTGGTGGCTTCATAATGCTGTGGTATGAGCCGATCATTGACTAAAAATGAGTGTGTTCGGATACTTGGAGATAATTTGCAGCCATTTATCGATTTCATGCTCGCAATCAAGGAACCGGAGTGGAGTTGGTAATGTTCAGCTACTTGGAGAGCATTTGCAGCCATTCAACGATAGGACTTTTATGGATGACAGTGTCACATGACTCCGGGTCACTACTGTTCGCGACTGGTTTGAATAACATTCTGTACAGTTCGATAAATGATTTGCCATCCAAATCTCCCGACGTCAATCGCGTCGAACATTTAATCGAGACGTCAGTTCGTGCACAAAATCCTGTACCGGCAGAACGTTCGCAATTATGGACAGCTATAGAGGCAGCGTGGTCCAGCATTTTTACGGGGGACTTCCCTGTTACGTCGAGTTGATTCACTACGCCAGGCAAAAGGAGGTCCGACACAATATTAGGAGGTACCCAATGACTTTTTTCACCTCGGTGTAAAAGAGCTTTGGACGGCCTAAAATCAAATAAGGTAGAAGGGATTGGTAACATTCCATCGAAATTTCTAAAATCACTGGGGGAAGTGGCAACGAAACGACTATTCACTTTGGTATGAAAACTGTAAGAGACGGGCCGGCCGCTGTGGTGGTACTGAACCACCACCATGTCATCCTCTGACGAGGAGTCATTTGCAAGCGTTATGAAGGGGCATGGGGTCACTACAACTTTCTAGACCTTTGAACAGCAACGTCTCACTCTGGTAGCTCCTTAATTGGTGTCACCACGCTGAGTACACCCGTCACTACTGGCACAAAACCGACAGTAGCCTTACTACCTGCCGATAATATCACAGAGTTTTTTTTTTCCACGACACTTGTTGTAATATTTTTTTCCCCTCTACCCTTAAAACCACTACCCTTGAATCGCTTCTGCCAGCTGTCTACTCAGTGCGACTGTGTTACTGGGTGATCACACCCAGACGTACTGACATCACCCTCTCACATCCTGTGACTGCTAGATTCGAATATTGACCATATTAAGGAGGCGACAGCGTTCCTCGTCACGCTGGTACGGGCGTGGAGGATTTCCAGTTTATAATATATTGGCAGTCTACCCTGTTCAATCCTCCACGTAAGAAAAAATTCCAGGCATTGCCGGCAATCGAAACCAGGCTCTTCACATAGCAGCAAGACATGCTGACCACTGGGCTATGGAGGCGGAACTGTGGGACAGGGAGTCTCTGACACTGGGAACAAGGTCCAATGAATTTGTGATTTCAAACTTAGCTTAAAATTCTGTGTAGAATCTTCATATATCTTAATATGTCTTTCCTCACAAACTTTATATTACATCCAGTGTATTTCAGCACTATGTACTTTCATTATGTACTGTATTTCATACTATCCACACTGTGAACTGAAATTTAATATGTTTGGTGTATAACATCAGTGATGGCCAAAGATTATATGTGTGTAGACTGTACCTTTGCTTCAACTGTCTCTAGCGAACGCTTGTCAGATATTCCCCCACAATGGCCTAATAAGCGAACAGCCGATCCGAGATAAACAAATATTAGTAGAAAAAACCAGAGTTTGTTTGTTTTCAAATTGAAATATGAAATTGTTTCCTCAAGAAGTGGCGAGACAATTCCTAAATATGACCATGGAACATTTTTGATATCCATATATAAGGAGTGCATACTGCATATACTGCGGAACACATGTTGCAACCTGTATACTCACAATTTCAAAATTACTTTGTTTTTTTATTTAGTCTCCGCTATCCTCAACCCGAGGGCTATGGGCAGTGTCTTTGATTAGTGATCAAAACGTTTTAGGTCCTTGGTTCGAATTTTGAATAAAAACGATCAGCAATGGTGGACAAAGTCGTTCGCTATAAGAAGGCAGCCTCATTCTGCCAACGGCCTTGTCAAAAATGACGGAGGAGCAAACAATGGTTCAGGGCATTCTCTTGCCCTTGTGAAACTGCACCTAAAACCCGGAAAATCAGCAAAAATCATCTCCATCAGGATTTAGAAGGCAAGGCAAACAAATTCATTAAAGACACACAGCGCGTTGAGACGCCCGCTAAACCCGCAGGGCAGAACAGGTGAGTAGGATTGTGGAAAGGGCTAAATAAGGTTGCCGTCAGTTTCACTCAAAATTGTAATTTATTGTAATTTAATAACACTTTTACAACCAAAGCGGCACATAGCAGAACTTTTACATCTACGAGTTTAAAACTCCAATTCTTTCACGGCTGAAGCTCTCCAAACAACAAATCTTAAAAATCAACAAGATAAATTTCAAGTGACTGAAGACATGCAGTTAAAATTAATATATATATATATATATATATATATATATATATATATATATATATATATATATATATCACAGCAAATGCGAAAGTGGAGAGACAAACATAAACGAGATGTAAGGCAAATGGCTGAAGGCTCAAGATAAAATTTTCAAGATTTTAAAATAATTTACCATAACTTTTCAAAAGCAGAAGGCCGCAATGTTTTTCCTTAAAAGGTAATTTTAAGAATAAGGTTTTAAGCAGCTGAAGGCCGTAGCGGGACGCGAAATTGAAGCGTCACCCATCCACCAGTGTCAGCCCAGTTTGCAGGTGAATATAAGTTTAATTTAGTGTTTTGTTTATGTATTTTGTAATATTTGTAATGGTTGTGAATTGTATAAAGTTTTGTATTTATTTTTATGTTTCAGGTACGGAGAGGGCGGCGCAACGAACGGAGACAGCATCTTCACTGCCGGGACCAGAGAGAAAATTGCTGGCCACTATACGTCGCGGGTCGACAGCCAAAGAGCAACAGAAGATCCTGAAACCGAGTTGTTGCGTCGTGCTTCTAAAAACTGAAAAAATAAAAATTTGTAATGTTTCTACAACAATGACGTCATAGAAAGTTTAATCATGTTGTAAATGTTCAGTCCTGTCTTGTCAAGGCTCAGGGTCACGTCTATATGTAATATATAGGAAGATAATAAACTAGTGTATACTACAAAAGTTTAAATACGTGTTCCGAGAATTTATTTATGAAGAATTACATTAAGGAAGAAGCATTACTGATTTATTTGACAAGATTATTAATTTTTGACAACGTTCATCGCGAATTTGAGTCATGAAAGTTTATTCAATGTGGTTCTAATATCTATTAAAGCAGATAACTTGCATTAATATAATTTAATTTCCGAGAAGAAACAAACGACATCTAAATTGAAAAAGTTTGCGCAAACCAATTGGACTGAGTGACGTAATTCTGCGCATACGACTCAAATGATGATGTTTTAATTACAGTTTCGTTCAAGAACCATTCAGAGACAATTTTAAAAAGAATTTAAATAATTTTGAAGTGTTTGTAACTGACGTAGGTGACGAAGTCTGCACATGGTCATATGTCAAAAGAAAATCATTTATACAAGACTTACGTCGTTACACTACAAGGCCCACAATTGATTTTCCAAAATTAAAAAATACCATAAACCCTTAAGGGCAGAAGGCGATAATGTTTAAGCTAGAAAGGTAATTTTAAGAATAAGGTTCCAAGCGGCTGAAGGCCCACAGTTAATTTTCCTAAATTTAAAAAAAAGAATAACCATAAACTTTAAGTTTTAAGTGGCTGAAAGCGCACTAAAAGAAAAGACAACACAACGACAATAACGTTTCAGCAAATATCCACTTGCCTGAATTCAAACTTAATTATACGTGGCTGAAGGCCTTTGATTTACATATGTCACAGTGAACAAGATTTTTTTAAAATTCCTTGGCTATTGTAGATTATAAACAGACAATTAAACACCCTTGAGAAAGACAATAAAGACAACGGCACTCAGAAGCCTCCAGGTGGTCGGTCTGCCCTCGTTCACTTAGGTGAGACAGTTAGTGAGCCCAACTACACTTGATCCGTCGGTAACCCAACAAAGGGACAGCCACGGACCGACCGACAAAGCGACCAGCTTGCCACCAATCGGTACATGAGAACTCAAACACCAAAATGTTACGGACGTAATTATCCACAATCAAATATGTATATGTATTAAGCTGTCAAAACATCACACACTGTTGGACTGCGACATCAAGTGAGGAAGGGACACTGCCTGAAATTATTTTAGTGGCCAGGGCAGGTAACCGGAACACTAACGGCCACAAGGCAGAAAATTCCGCTGGTGCACTTGAATTGTAATCAACCAATATAGTTAATTCCACCGCATGGCGGCTAAATTTCAGCAATACAAACACTCGGTGTTGCTCATAGGAAAATTTCCCCAACAGCGAACCACCGAAACGAACCATACAACATGAATGGACGTGGCTTGGGTACTTAAGATAGCAGTCAACTTTGACGTTCTGGGTCGGTGAGCCACGAAGCTCGTAGCGATCGGACAGCTCCACACACGCTCCGACACTGCGCAGAGGCTGCCAGCGGATCCAGCCGACCGCACTGCACGGAGATATCCTTCCTGATCAGCACCAATCGACCGACTCCAACATCTAAAATAGTCGTCAGTGGAAATAACGCCAACTATACACACAACCTGACAAACACTTGCACGAAGACCTGAACGATACCCAACAGTAACTGAACACACAGGAAGACAAGTCGGGAGTCGATGTACACACACACAGCCGACTCATGAACGACCGGCGAGCCAAAACGCGTCGTCCGGTAGGATGACCGACCGTCGATCCACCAAGACCGTGGCCCGAGTCATGTGATGCGTGGCGGCAATGGTCGGGCGAGCCACGTCGACGCAGACCTCACAGCTCCAACCCAACTGCAATAGTGCCGCATTGCAACTCCCCAATTGGCAGATCCGGACTGCGGTCTAGACATGTTCCAACTGACTGGCAGCCCCAACTCGCAATCAGGACTGGTTGACGACAGACAACGACCGGGAAGTAATAGCAGTCGAGCAAAGATACTGCGAAAGGGGATATACTGATAGGCGCTGCTAGCGCCGCTCACGGTCAGGCAAGGCAGCAACTCAGTGACAGTAGTAATTTAAATTAACATAGTGAGGCGGAAGTACGTTAAAAACAGGGTGTAAAATACATGATGGCTGGAACATGACCAACGCACGGCTCACGCGTATCCACAGGATATGTGACTTGTATTTTAAAAAAATGTCGTGATGATCTCTCCGTTGGCAGAAGATTTCGGAATAGTCCCCCATTCGGATCTCCGGAAGGTGACTGCCAAAGGGGAGGTGACCATGAGAAAAAGTTTGAAGAACCAACGAAAGGACGACGTTTTACGAATCGGGGCGCGCCTTCCCCATTCTACACATGGACAGCACTTTCATTGATATCACATTCACCGTCTGTGCATCTGACTGTGGTCATTCCTCTCCAGGTGCTATCAAGTTTATTTATATCGATAGCAAGCCAGAGTTCATAATCTTTTGGCTGTGTTTGCGTGTGTGCGGGCGTGTGTGTGTGTGTGTGTGTGTGTGTGTGTGTGTGTGTGTGTGTGTGTATACAGAGTGAATCACCTAAAACTTGTGTCACAAATGAACTGGTAGTCAGTGGCTCGTATTGTTAATCAGTCAACAGATTGTAATAATACCGAAAGTGTATTTTTTGTGTACACATGCACTTTTTAAAATGAAACAATGCCCATTGACATCAACAAACTAAAAGTGTGGCAAATTAGGATCTCAATGCCTTTTGTTGCAGAATTCTAGAGCGAGTCTTTGGGAGATATCGTATTTTGAAAAGTTCTCACTCCCACACTTGTACAAAACCTGTGGTAGCACACACTAGAGAACAACACAAGTTCATACAATAAAACTAAAAAACTCCTCCCGAACAGGCGTGAAGGCCCAACGGTACCGAAAACCCGCCGTGTCATCTTCAGCCCCTAGGCGTCACTGGATGAGTATATGGAGGGGCATGTGGTTAGCACACCGCTCTCCCAGCTGTATGTCAGTTTACGAGACCGGAGCCGCTACTTCTCAGTCAAGTAGCTTCTCAGTTTGCCTCACAAGGACTGAGTGCACCCCGCTTACCAACGGTGCTCGGCAGACCGGATGGTCACCCATCCAAGTGTTATCCCAGCTCACAGCGCTTAACTTTGGTGATCTGACGGGAACCGGTAAGTTCATACACTAGTTATGTGGATTCTGACCAGCAACGAAACAACTGACTACCACAGGATGTGTCGTGAATCACAATAGAGCAGCGATTAGCAGTCCAACAACACTTTATTCCATAGTCACAGAACATACAATATAACAAGTCAAAGATACATTGTCCTAAGAGTAAACAAACAGTCTCTCACTTGCGAGAAGTACATCACTCTGTGACAGAATGGTGGGCACTATAAAGCGTTGCCTACGGAAGGTATTGGGACTCGCAAAGCTCACTGAGGAACAACTGAACACCACTTTGATCAGTATTGAAGCCGCGGTGAACTCCAGGCCCATCACACCAGGAGATGATTGTGATGCACTCACACCATCCCATATTCTGACGGGAGAAAAACTTACGACTATTCCGACGGGACCAGAGCCTTCAGTGAGCACGAATTTAACAAAGGAATTCCGACTGAGACAGCAACTCTGTGACAGGATGCATTCAAAATCACCTTCGGCAGCGGCAATATTCCAGTCTGGTATGGAACGACCGCTGCACATGTGCTGGCATTTCAAAGGAGATATCTGAGCAGGTTGCAATAATAAGTCGTGCACATCATCCGGTGAAGTTAGCAAATCCTAGTAGATTGCGTCTTTCAGCTTTCCCCACATAAAAAGTCTACAGCCGTCAAATCCGGGGAAAGGGCTGGCCAAGGTACAGGTCCTCTGTGTCCAGCCCAACGATTTGGCAACAATTAGTGAAGAGATGCTGTAGTAGTTCGTTCACTATGGACTGGACAGCCATCATTTTGCTACCACAGGTTCCTCCTAGTCTGCAGACACTCTCCAGGCAAAATGAGCACGTCGGCTTTTTCTGCATTGGTAAACGACATTGCCCATTCACGATCTACTGCTTGGATTGTCGCATACTAACTTATTTCCAAGTCGCAATGCACTCAAGGAACACACAGACACATTGTAAGTAAACATAACAACATCGTACCTAGGTTATATGCAAGTTGAATGTAACAAACATGTGTTGGTTTGCAAACTTCTCAAAATACGATAACTTGTAAACGACTTGCACAAGAATTCTGCGACAAACACCACTGACATTCTAATTTAGATACTTTTAGTTTGTTAATGTCGATAGTTATTGTTACATTTAAAAAAGTGTATGTTTGAACTAAAAATACGCTTTCTAAGTATTATTACGATCTGTTTATTGGCTAACAATACGAGCCTCTGACTACCAATCCATTCTGTCAAAATCGCATATCAATAGCACATTCCTTTCCCGCAATATTTGCGGTGCAAGGTTTAGGTGATTCACCCTGTATATAGAGTGTGTTTCACAATTCACGTTATACGCTTGTAGAGGTTGCAGAGCGGACCTAGTAGATCAAGTTTTACATGGGAACCCACGTCTTTAAACGTCATCCAAGGACGCCGCAGGGCGTCGAAATTGCTGGCGCCGGCGCCTGTAAATCTATGTATATACAGAGTGAATTCGTGTTGATGCTACAAACTTTCTAGGATGATGAATATGGATAAATTTATGAACATGAGTAAGAGTCCCTGTGCCGAAGCAGTGGCCGAGCGGTTCTAGGCGCTTCTGTCTGGAACCGCGCGACCGCTACGGTCGTAGGTTCGAATCCTACCTCGGGCATGGATGTGTGTGATGTTCTTAGGTTAGTTAGGTTTAAGTAGTTCAAAGTTGTAGGGGACTGATGACCTCAGACGTTAAGTCCAATAGTGCTCGGAGCCATTTGAACCATTTTTGAACCTGTGCCGAAAACCGCGCAGATACCTCTGACAGTGGAATAAAAGTACTGATCTACATCTACATCTACATATATACTCCGCTAACCACCAAGCGGTGTGTGGCGGAGGAGGCTATTCGTGCCAAAAACATATTTCCCCCCCCCATCTGTTCCACTCGCGGATCTCGCGAGGGAAAAACGACTGTCTGAACGCCTCAGTACGAGCTCTAATTTCCCTTATCTTTGAATGGTGACCATGTGAAAGTTGGTGGTGAAAATATATGCTCTACATCCTCGGCGAAGATCGGATTTTGGAATTTAGTGAGCAGCCCCTTCCGTTTATCGCGTCGTCTATCTGCAAATGTGTCCCACTTCAAACTTTCTATGAGATTTGTAACGCTCTCGCGTGGTTAAATGTACCAGTCACGAATCTTGCCGCTCTTATTTGGACCTTCTCAATCTCTTGAATCAGACCCAACTGATAAGGGTCCCTTACAGACGAACAATACTCTAAGAGAGGACGAACTAAACTCTTGTAAGCAATTTCCTTTGTTGAAGGACTGCATCACTTCAGAATTCTATCAATAAACCGCAGTCTAGAGTTCGCCTTACCCGTTATTTGTGTAATCAGATCGTTCCATTTGAGATCATTTCGAATAGTCACGCCCAGGTACTTGACGGATGTTACCACTTCCAAAGACTATGCATTTATATTGTACTCGTACATTAAAGGGGGTTTTCGCTTTGTTATACGCAGTAGGTTACACTTACTAATACTAGAGACAACTGCGAGTCATTACAACACACATTTATTTTCTGAAAATCCTCATTGATTTGATCACAACTTTCGTGTGATACTACTTTCCTGTAGACTACAGCATCATCGGTAAACAGTCTAATGCCGCTGTCAATACCAACAACCAGATTCTTTTTGTAAAACGTAAAAAGCAGCTGATACACAGTCAACACGGGTTTAGAAACATAGCTCCTGTGGAACACAACTAGCTCTTTATTCACATGAAGTGTTGAGTGCTATTGACAAGGGGTTTCAGATCGATTCCGTATTTCTGGATTTCCGGAAGGCTTTTGACACTGTACCACCCAAGCGGCTCGTAGTGAAATTGCATGCTTATGGAATATCGTCTCAGTTGTGTGACTGGATTTGTGATTTCCTGTCAGAGAGGTCACAGTTCGTAGTAACTGATGAAAAGTCATCGAATAAAACAGAGGTGATTTCGGGCGTTCCCCAAGGTAGTGTTATAGGCCCTTTGCTGTCCCTTACCTATATAAACGATTTTGGAGACAATCTGAGCAGCCGTCTTCGGTTGTCTGCAGATGATGCTGTCGTTTATCGACTAATAAAGTCATCAGAAGATCAAAACAAACTGCAAAACGATCTAGAAAAGATATCTAAATGGTGCGAAAAGTGGCAGTTGACACTAAATAACGAAAACTGTGAGATCATCTACATGAGTGCTAAAAGGAACTCGTTAAACTTCGGTTACACGATAAATCAGTCTAATCTAAAAGCCGTAAATTCAATTAAATATCTAGGTATTACAACTACGAACAACCTAAATTGGAAGGAACACATAGAAAATGTTGTGGGGAAGGCTACGCAAAGACTGCGTTTTATTAGGAGGACACTTAGAAAATGTAACAGACCTACTAAGGAGACTGCGTACACTATGCTTGTCCGTCCTCTTTTAGAATACTGCTGCGCGGTGTGGGATTCTTACCAGATAGGACTGACGGAGTACATCGAAAAAGTCAAAGAAAGGCAGCACGTTTTGTATTATCGCGAAATATGGGAGAGAGTGTCACAGAAATGATACAGGATTTGGGCTGGAAATCATTAAAAGAAAGGCGTGTTTTCGTTGCGACGGAATCTTCTCACGAAATTCCAATCACCAACC